>NC_041364.1:21409975-21709975 GCF_900634415.1 Cottoperca gobio
TACAGAGAGAGAGAGAGAGAGAGAGAGAGAGAGAGAGAGAGAGAGAGAGAGAGAGAGAGCAGGACAGAACACTATTAGAGCACTCCCTGTTGCTTTTGCTTTTGCTGTTCTGTCTGTCTGTCTCTGATAATGGTATCCCAACACCAGAGCACAGAGAGATCTAAGCAGGGTGTGTATAATGCAAAGTGTCACACATTACATGTACAGAGAAAATAGACTTTTATATGGGTGTGAGTGTATGGCTGGGATATTCATTCAAACAAATACTCACATTAAAGGGTCCCCAAAAATATAATTGGAGCCCATTGGGGAGGATATTGTTTGTCTCTTTTAGGGGTTAGTTCAAATTGTTAGCACTGGGGTTGAGTGAGGTACTTATCCATAGTCAGTGTATTACCTACAGTAGATGGCGGTCTGCACGCCCCCAGTTTGGAGAAATAGACGCAAAGCAATGTCAGCAGCAAAACATATTTTAGACAACTGAAAAGATCTATCAGTGCACGCTATATTTTATATATTTTTTACCGCTTTACCTTGCTTAGATAGCCCTTTCTGATGGACAACTGAAGCCAAAACTATTGCTCTCTACAAAGCAACCAGACTCCATTGACAAAAACTGTAATTTTAGCTCAGAGAACACGGTTGTTGCTGGTCTACCGCTGCCTCGATCAGCTAGTTTGTTTGTGTTATTAATTGACTTTGGTTGGTTCAGATTCACCAAAGTCACACAATAACACAAACAACTTACACTTAAACTGTTAAACTGTTTTGCTGCTGCCCCCGTCCACAGCAGGACATTGTTTACTCTGGTACTCCTGTCTGTTTCTCCAAACTGGGGCGCCCAGTAGACCGCCGTCTACTGCAGGTAATACACCGACTGTAGATAAGTACCTCACACAATCCCACTTAAAAAAATCTGAACTATCCCTTTAAAGGTCTGTGATGAGAGTGCCATGTGTAAAGGCCAGAACAATTATGCATAATCATGAATATAAACATGTTACACTGCTGGTTACATTTTTCTTTTGACGTCAAAGCTTTGTGGTATTTTCTTGTGATGCTTCAGGAAAGAAGAACTTTAATGAAGCTGTTATTTGGTGAAAGGTTTAAAAGTCCAAATGATAATTCTAAACAATATGGACATTTTAATAACTAGTGTAATTCCAGGTCAAACACTTGCAGACATGCGTGAACACACACACACACACACACACACACACACACACACACACACACACACACACACACACTGATAGCAAGCTATTCTTGTCCCAAACGGACCAGTGTTAAGCCATTAGGCCGCTTCAGCCACACATCCAATATTAAAGACAGCCTCCAGCCCTATTCTGTCACACTATCTGTCTCTCCCAAACTGCATGAGTCATGCTGTTTTGGCTACAGAGGCAGTCTGTTTTACAAGGAAACACAAGCTGCCTCGTCATCATTATGAAAGATTTTAGATCTATCCATTTAATCTCTGCAAGAAGAGGTGTGATTGGTTTAAACCTGGTGTCATTCACTGATGTTCCATCTTAAATAGGACACTAACACCGCTCATACCACATCTAAATACTTCCATGATTCTATGATTACAAGGAATTAGTTAAATGTGTTTTAGGTTATACTGTAGCACATTTCTAGAACAATAACAGAAAACACAATAGGAAATCCAGTGCATTTCAATTACCCTTTCTATTTCTGACATCCTCTGGTCAGAGGACCTCCTTCAACTGGACATCCTGGATTCAAGTCTCCATGTCAATTATCCATCCCACTAAAGTGTCCTTGAGCAAAACAGTGGACTCTCTACAATACCAGCTTTAGGGTTGCAATTTGGCTGTTGAGTCTGAACCACAGTCAGATTAAAACTTTGAGGTGACCCTGGAAATCAATACAAATAGCAGCGGCACTAAGGAGCACAATAACTGTACAAGTTTTATTTTTCTCAAAATACAGAGTTTACAAGAGTTTATTCCAGTGTCAGGATCATGTGTTTTGATGATGTAGTTTTACAGCCTTCAATAAAATGTTTAGAAATTAGAGGTTTAGCTGAGATGTGAGGTGTTGATTGCAATTTGGAAAAAGTGTATGTAATGATGAAGGTAGTTAGTCAGTTAAGTTAAGGTCGACTTTTTTTCAAAATAAATGTTTATATGTAAATAGTTATTGGTTGATGTCACAAATATGCAAATTAGCACAATGTGTAATCTAGCCACTTTTCAAAGCTATGTTTGCTTTGAAAATATTTGGCAACACTAAGATAGCATTAGTAGTCTTGTCTTTCGAACTGAGTCCAGTTGTGGTGACGAAAACTAACAACACATTGTCCTGTAAACTCAGAACTATTTTTTGGTAATTAGTTTTAAATGTAAATGGCTGCTTTTAAAGCAACATCATGTTATCATGTTATTTAAAAAATCTTTTTGGCGCTACAGTGACTTGTAATTGGGAGAATGTTGTCTCTGTTTTTCTCACTCTGCGGCCAGAATGCCAGTTCTTGCACTTTGTAACTTTGACACTACATTGGTTTTAATGAAACTGCACCATATTTTATGGAGAAAATATTTTCTTGTCTACCATCTGATGTACTTCAGCTGTTCTGCCTCAGCTCTTGGTGATTTACAGAGTTTCTTAATGGAAGGAAAGCTAAAGTAACGCTAACTGCTAACTGCTAACTACGAACTACTAACTACTAACTACTAACTACTAACTACTAACTACTAACTACTATTTACCGATGCTAACTGTAGCTGCTGTTAGCTAGTTAGCTCAGTTAGCCTTGCTGCCAGGACTGGGAGCTCGGAGCACAGAGGGATTGTTAGTGTTTAAAAAAACTAGCACTGCAGCTATGGACTGCTGGGAGGTGACGGTTTTCTGGGCCGGGGCGCAGGGAATGTTAGCGGGGCACGGGGAGCGGTGGCGTACCAGAGCCAGGTGAGCGGGCAACTGAGCAGGGTTCAGCAGCCTCTATGGACATCATTGCAGAGGTAAAGAGACTGAATCGGACATTGATGGAGGAAGTCAAGAAAATAAAAGGAGAAAGTGACAGAGCAAAAGGCCACCGGACAAGACTAAATCACGGACTGGCTTTTAGTCATTGGCAAGAGCGAAATAAAAGGCTGTGAGACAGAACTGGCCTTCTTTATGTTGGACTAGTAAGTAATTTAAGCTGGCGTGCTATGTCTTGTGTTTTTGCGATTGTAAGCAAAGTTGTCGATTCGCTAGGTTTAGATCATAAGTAATGTAATCATAACAAATGCACGTGTACAGTTGTCCATATTTATGACAGCGATGTGCTACTGAATCGGGGCGACTGTGGCTTAGGAGTTAGAGTGAGACCGTTCAAAATGAGTCATTTTACATCCAGACTGAACTGTACTGAACTGAACTGAAGTTATCAGCTTACATCAAATACTGTGTGTGATTATAACATAATTAAAGCAAATAATAAAGTAATTACGTTTATGTGCTGACATCCTTATTGCATTTGGTATAATTGCATATGCTTACTATAATTAAGGACATCGTGGACATATAATCAACATCAGTTTAGTGTTTACTATCAACATCACAAATTAGATCAGCTTCTCTCCCCTGATGTTATGTGGAGGTAGAAAATGAACAGCAGTCTGTATCGGGTTAGCCCAGGCACAGATCTTTGACCACCACCTGTCACTCAAAAATGCTTATAGGACACATTTTAGTTAATGAATTCCCCAAATCCATAAGAATTCAGTAAAACAAGCCGTGAAAGGTATGACCGTTCCATCTGCAGTCCCTAATTTGAAGGATGTGGTGCACACTCATCAAGCCCTGTGCAATTATGCACGCCTCTTCTAATGCGAGTACCTTGATTAAATCTTACACAACCAGCACCAGGCTCTCACAAAATAAGTACAGGAACATCTGCGCTTGTATGCACAGCAAACTGAGCAGGCTTTTCTAAACTTAGAGCTAGAAATATTCATCACGATACAGGAGTGTGGATGATGGTTTCCTGATCACTGGATACACACACAGCTTCATATCACTAAGACTGCATTACTGAAACACCTGAGGACCACCATGTTGGTTTGCATCAGTCCTATGCTTCTCTCCACTTGCATGATGTAGTTGTACAGTATTAAAGAGAAACCTTTGTTTACAATATGTAAGCAAAAAATCTAATTATGGTCTATAATCTTTAGATTGGATATTGTTAAAATGGTCATATTGTGTTGGGCATTTACAAAACTGTGAATGAGTACATTTGAATACTATCAGAATAAGCTGATAAAGCTTTTTATATTATTGATTGTATTTGTCATGTGGTGATACAGTATACACCAATATCAACACATATATTCTAATCTTGGATACCCTGTGTTCTATCCTTAAGGCCTCACAAACTTGTATTTTCATCTTGAAAATATTTGCAAAGACTATTTATTTTTAAACCTCCAGCTTATAGTCTTCTTTTCCACCTTTTGCAGGCATTATTTTACCACATATCATTCCCATGCTCATGCACAATATGCAAGCAGAGCAAGGACCCCGTCGTAATGTTTTGAACTCTAGCACTAGCGGTCAAAAACTCTTGTAAACAGACAAAATGATGTTACAGTCAGTGTTTCTCTCCAACACACATGTATGTGTTGTGGAGGTCTAACAAACACGTGTGCATGTGGACCCTCATGCCTGTGCAAACTCCACAGGGTACTTTTTATAGCATGATAATAATTTCAACATATTCCTCAGATCATACACAGAATCATACTGACAATTTTGTTGTTAATTGTTTCTTTATATATTTTTTATTTTATTTAAAATATATTTCTTCCCCACAGATCTCTTTAGATAACGAAGATATCCTACTTTACTGATGTAAAAAGCATCAAGAGGGGGAGTCCATCCAAACATATAATTGCCTGGCAAACCATTGCCTTATTACAATATTAAAAGCCCAGCTGTGACATCTCCCACCTTACGACAATGATGGGTTGACCCGCTGGAAGCTTCCAATTAGAAACGTTTAAAAAGGACGACGCATCTGGTCAGCAATAATGTTTGAGGACATACAGAGTGCAGAGTGAAGCCTAACTGAGTGCTAATCGGGTCTAATGTGAGCCAAGAAAATATTACCCACATCATTACCCCCACTAGCAGCCTGTACTTTTGACAGCAGGAAGTTTGGAGCCGTTAACGCGATTAATGCCATTTTCTGACCACATCATCAGCAAGTTACAAGAGAAGTATGCTTCGTCAGGTCAGGCCACTGTCCATGGTTCTTATTAACTGAGAGGACCAGAGGGCTGCTTATTGTCTTCTTTTGCTGGAGCCCATTTACTTCAAGGTCTGTCAGCTGTATTTTTAAGCGTGAATGGCAGCTATTTCTGAGACACTCAAACTGTTGTGTCTGATAGCAATGATCGCATTCAGAAGCACTTCAATCACATTGTGTTGTGAATGAAACTCTTGACTTGCTTGCGGAGGGAAGAGCATAAAATGATAGTGTGTGAGGATGGCACAAAGCATGGTTATTTGAAAGAAGACACACGTCTGAGCTGATTTTTCTGAAGTGTGGTTGATTGCTTTATATTGTTGGTTTCACAGCATAGATTTCAAGGTCAGATGTGTGAGGCTGCTCTGTAAATGATTGAATAGATTTAGAAGAGGTAGAATGAAAATTTGTGGTCAAATTGATTCCAGGATCTGTGTTGAATAGATTTTAATTCCCATGTGGAATGATTGTTGAGTTTTTTTCACGTTACAATATCCTCATGGTCTCTCCCGTGTCTCCCACACACCCTGACCTTGTGTGAGGTCCTACACTGTCCAACGGAGGCAGTCAATGATTTCTGCCTCACATGCAGTTTGGTGTCCCTCCAGAAATGTCTCTTTTGTGTATCCAGCCCTCACTGTGCTTCTGTCAGCAATCAGCTTTTCTCATTTTCCCAATATGTTTTGGACCTTCTACTCTATAGTAATAACTAATTATATTCATCTGGTTCTCCTTCACAAAGCTAGTGTAAAAGTGGTCTAAAAGTAATTTGGTAGGAATAAATAAAAGGTAAGTAAAAAGATTTCAGGCAGAATACAGTGTAGTTCCAAAATGTTGGTCTCAAAGCATTTATCACCGGTGTTTTTTGCAAATTATGACTACATGACTATTATTATACTACAGCTTTTTTTTTACATTTAGATAAAATAGTAATTAGGACCTTTTAAATGTTTTTTTTATTATTGTATTATTGTTTTACCACTTGGGAGCAGCGAAACAAGCTGTCAACACATCATCAAAACCACAACATTATTCCTTATAAAGCGTTCATGGTAAAAGCATTAACTAATAATTGCCTATTCACACATCCAGCAGACCTTGAGCAACAGTAGCATTTAGTTGGATTCGTGTTTCTGTCCACTCACCCTAAAGCAGTACTTTGGTCTCCACCAACTCCTGAGGAGACTATCTGGCTCTTTAGCGCCACTATGTTTAATAGCTGTTGGGTGTTGGGCAGGTAATGTACATTGGGTTTAACAGCTGGCTGGTGTGGCTGAAAACAAGGTTGATAAGAGTGAAGTTAACAGCCCAGAAAGCCAAAACAATGAGCTGAAATACACTAAAACTGTCTGTACAGCTGATAGGAAGTACAGTCGGGGGAAAACTCTCTAAAGGTTTGTTACTATGAGTGAACCCTTTCACAACACGCATAGTCATGCAGAATCATCATAGTGATGCATTGTTAAGAAATAAGCATTGGTGAGTGCAGCTTTAACTTTTAGGTTTCAAAATGTAGATAAAATTCAAACTACATAACCTAACAATCACAAAAAAAAGGTGAGATTAAGTCAATAGGTGTCTTATTTGTATGTTAATTTTTCACAGAAAAAAACTAAAATGTTTGATAGTAAGGAAGTAGCAAGCGTTGAAGTTGTGACGTTTGGCTGCTAAAAATATGTGTTAATAAAACACATTTTTTTGTGCATCTCAGTTAAGTCTCTTCTCACATAATGAAGAGATTTATCTATAATAGATCATCTTTTAAATGTTGAACTACTACTTTTGTAATTTAAATCCGTGAATGATTTGTGTGAGTATCATGAGATCAAGTTGATGAATCAATTCAAGATGGCTGTTGCTTAGAATTTATGTAAACATGAGGCTCAGTGCACTTCTCATGGATATTAATATTGAGCTGGTGGTAACACGGAAGGCAGCTGCCTTCCAGTCAACACACAGGGAATAGGAGTCTCATGTGGCCACCCTGTTTTGGTGGAAAAGGGACACTAAATAATAAATTAGTATAAATATTTACAAATAATTTGCACTGGGGAAGCAGAACAAGTTTATTGGGCTCAAAGGACTATACATTTATTCGTTTTACCAGAGGCTGTACAGATACAAGGTTGCAGGACACTGACAAGCACACACACACAAACACACACACACACACACACACACACACACACACACACACCATTGGGGGGGGGGGGCGTGCTAATGAATGCAGTACCACCTGTTCAGTGAATGATGTAATTGCTCTCAGCAGATCCCAATTTCCTCACTATTACGCTGTTTAACAGCACCATTTAACAGGTATGAAAAGTTGCTGCAGAGAGCTATCCTCTCTTACGCACCTCCACTAATTTCACATTTAGCAGCATCTCTTGTCACGTCATTGAGCATTGGTCTCCTTTTAATGTAGGGGAGGAAGCATGGGGATAAGAAATTAAGTAAAAGTGAGGGAAAAGGGCTGAAAGAAAAAACAGGAGGATTTGAAAAGAGGGAAATGAAAGGATGTAGAAATGAGGTTAGGCAGAGAGGGGGAAAGCCATTTGTTCAGCAGTGGCTCCATAAAATCGATTAAACTCCCCTCTCATGTGTCTGCCCGTTTGTTCCCCACACACACACACACACACACACACGCACACACACACACACACACACACACACACACACACACACACACACACACACACACACACACACAAAGCAGGTGAAACAAGACTTCAAAATTCTGAATTTAAGTGAATCTGGAACTCTTCCTCATCACTTCACAATGAGGGTGAGCTCTATCACCATACTTCTACCAGTCAATAGAAAGAGTGTGTGTGCAGCACACACACATTGTGCAGAGGGGGACTTTGCATCCAAAGGTGTGATTAATTTGGCTTAATGACCCAAGGATGATAGTTAATTGGCTAAAGGGTCACTGAAATTAAATGAAACATCTTGCATGCACATAAGTTGCACCCTCATGGACGGACTATAAGACAATTGTCCCCTGGGCACAGACATTCAAAAGGCTCCAACACCTCTCCTACATAGGAGAAAGACACACAGATCTTATAATTGTTTAGCCTCTTGTTTTGTCTCTTTGTAGTTGTTTGGTATCTGTGATTAGTTTACCCCATTTTGTAGACATTTTGTGTCTCTTTGCAGTCATTTTGTTTCTCTTTGTAGTCTGTGTGTGTCTCTTTGTGGATGTTTTGTGTCTGTGTTCATGTTGAGTCTCTTCCTAGTTGGTACGTGTCTCTTTGAGTGACATTGTGTAGGTAAAGGCCACGGGGTCCTGACACTTAGTGTTCAGTAATCCATCTATGTGCCCCAATGGCTTGTCATCATTGAACACATCACAGAAGTTGTCAAACTAGGTTAGAGAAGTCAAAATAAATTTGACATGCTAGTTTATTTAATCTTGTTGTGAAGAGGTGTCCCAAATGCGCTGGTGTCCTCCATTATGGTGTACTACATGGGATAAAGCAATGTATTGTTGCACCCAACGCTGGTCAGGCCATTATCAGGAGGAGATAAGCATAATCTATTAAACTGTAAGTATTTCACAACTCAAAGTCTTTCAATGTTTATATTTCTGTATTTTCAGCACAAATAATTATAACATAAAAGTTAAAGTAAAAAGCTGGCTGATTTTATGCAAGCAGTGTTACAGACTCCTAGGTGGCAGTGGGTACCGCCGCTTGTTACAATGGCCCATTATTTTACCAAACTCTAATAATTAAATAAATGTGCCATTGGACCAAAAGCCCATTTGTCTGACCGGCCGTTATCCCAAAACCAACCATTGATCCAAAGGTGCATTGCTTTGAAAATACAAACTCTGTCTGCAATAAACAGAAGCACATTGATAATCATTATGCTGAATGACGTGATCGGACCGTCCTCATTTTTTTTTCCTACAACTACTCTGTTGGTTGGGTTGGTTAGGTTTAGGCATGATGTGAGAGTTTGGTTAGGTTTAGGGTAAGCATTTCAGAGTAAGCCAATCAAAGGCAGAGAAGGGTGGATCATGTCTTCGCCATAGTAGAAACAAAAATATCGACCGGGAAGATCCGATGAAGTCATTCTGCATTATATTTAGCTATGTGCTTCTGTTTCTTACAGGAGAGGCTGTATTTTCGGAGCAATGGGCCTTCGGAAAAATGGACATTTGTTTTCGGGATAACAGGCTGTAGGACTAATGGGCTTTCCGTCCTACTGGGGTTTCGGAATAATTAGCCGTCGCAAACAATGGCATCGGACCGGTGCAGTCTACCAAAGTAAACTACTAAAACATTTTCTAAATATTAAATTGGTCTCACCAACTTAGTATCTTGATGGAACAGTATGACCTCCTATCCAAACATGGACTTCATTGTTGAGCAACACATTCCTCTGCAGCCACACCAACAATCACATTCTGAGGAGTGACTCATTGTGTCTGGAGAATGTGAGGTGACAGAAATTAGTTTTGATGGGGTTTGTTCTTCTTCCCGCTAACCCGGCGACCCTCACCAAAATAGCACCAAGCTCAGACAGGCTTGTTCATGTACACAAATATCACTGGACATGTCTAAGACTGTAGGAATACCATGCTGCTGCTCTGTGCTAACCCTTCCACGATAACTTCACTTTTTTCCCACACTGAAAGCGAACATCGCCCTTTGTGTGCTGCGTTTCTTGTCTTCAAGGGTCAAAAACAATTCAGGACACAGTGTAATTTCGTAAATGCATGATTGTTATAGATAAAAGACAAATCAAGCACGGTTGGCATGTAACCTCAGTGCCTTCTCTCTGAATCTGACCAGGGACCTTCTGCAGCAGAAATGTCATCATTGCCTTTCATTACCTGTCTCCTGCTCTTTTAGAAATGTACGTTAAAAAGTCATTCTGAATTATCTCCATTTTGAGATGTAAATATACCACTTTTAGAGGATGCAGGTATTCTCCCCAAGAGGCAGTGAATCCCTCCATGTTTGGACAAAACGTATCTCAGCAACAGGGAATGGAAATGTCAAACAGTCCGTGCTCATCTCATGTGCACATTTCATTTAGCTGACGCTTTTATCCAAAGCAAACAACCATGAGGAAACAAACGCAGAACAGCAAGAACATCAGCTTCTACACATACTGTTTAATTACATGATCAAAACTAGAGTGCAAATTCCATCGTAGTGCTACATGAAAGTGGCCAACGACATGCTTTATGAAGTGCTAGAGGGTCATGTGTTCAGAGAAAAGTATCCGGCTGTGAATAATTGTGGCTGCCTTATGTAAATATCTCATATCCATATTGTAATTATGCCATCAATCAGAGCCAAGCTGGGATCAGAGTGATACAATATGGGCTGTCAAAGGCAGAATGCAGTCTCTCTCTCTCTCTCTCTCTCTCTCTCTCTCTCTCTCTCTCTCTCTCTCTCTCTCTCTGCCAGTAGTTTTTCCTTAATCAAAAAACTAATCGAAAACATAACCTTCGCAAATAATAAAGCCTTCAGTTATTACGAATTTACAGTACAGTAAGGAATGTTTGTACTTTTTGGGGAAACTATTTAATATAAACTTCTGTCTTCCCATCACCCTCTCTTTCTCCATTCTTGGCCCCTCTCTCCCTCTATACAGAAGACACAGTGGAAATACAGTACATGTATTTGTGGAGGCAGAAAATAGTTGTGTGTAAAAAAAGTACAGATGAGAAAGTTTCTCATCAAAGCATTACAGTAAATTCCCCAAGCAAGTCACTAGTTTTCCTTTGCAAGTTGAAAAGTAATTACGAGGAGGACTGAGGACCATGATGTTTGTGGAGGGCCTTTGGAAAGCTGGCTTGGTGTTACAAGCACAAGTAGCCTCGGTGTGATTTAAACAACAGCAAGCAGCTGTTAAGTTGTCAGTATGCTTCCACTGAAATGGCTGTCAAAGAGGTGAGCAGCAACCCACACACACAATTTGGGGTCTGCATCCGACAAGTTTTGTAACTTTCCGAAACTGGCAATTTTTACAATCACGGCCACTTCACGCAGTGATTGGCCCGGTGTGCAGGGGATGAAAAATATATGCTGAGTTTGAGCCCCTCAATGTCTCTTTCTATTTTTCACACAAGTAACTTCTGTCACATTTTATATGTGCAACCAATTGGCCCATCCTAAGTCGTGCCCATTTTACTCCGTGCTCTAACAGTTGAGCAAGCTTGGTACCCAGCAGAACGTAATGGAGTGAAATTCAACAACAATAAAAATGGGGCAGAAACATGGGTAACAATCGAATGTAATGTATTCAAAACTTTTACATTTAAAAACTAAAATGCAGTGTAAGAATAAGTATTAAGTATCTGAAAAACATGTAGTTCTGTATATGCATGTGGTCACTGACTGTTTACATGCAGCGTTTAAACTGAACTGCAACCTGTTAAAGTTCTTGATCTCACCTTATCACTCATTATCTCATTAAGATCAACATATGGTGTGTTAAAAACCAACAATACATTTCACTCAGTCTCTGCCTCCCTCTCTCTTTGTCTTCATCATCACACGTGTAACACAAGCCCCTGATATCATATACAACACATGAGAGGAACCCACTTGACACAAAACATTCCCTTTTCCCTTAATACCAAGAATGAATGAGGAACTCAAGACTGATGTCTGGGGAAATTACTCATTACCGACTGTGTTTTTATGCTGCAAAATGTGCATGAGCCAATACGATGTGACCAGAGAAAGTGTGTTAGTTTTAGACGTGCTAAACTGCAACACTCACACTTTCCTGCAAGCGTTGTGTTAATGTGGCGAGAGTCAGAGCACAGACAGATAAGCAATAACAGGAATACATAAATTATATGTATGCTATCTATACTCATTATGTTGCATTTACCTTCATCCCAGACAGATCATACAATAAATAGAAGAATAAATCATTCCTAAAGTGTTGTCTGAAAAAAATTGTTATCCTTACCATTCAATGGTTTCATTTGCTCAACCAAATTATGTCACTTAAACGTTGCAATTTTAGCCCAAGAGCCCTTATGGTATTTACAATCCTGACCGCAATAGCCTATGTTCCAAGAAAATTGGTGACACAGGGAAACACAAACAATGATGAATACCTACACTCCAAATAAACTGAAGCATGCACTGAAGCATTTAAGAGCTACAAAAAAAAACCCAGACCATCTTAATAACTAAACACACATCAAGCCCTCACACGTAAACCAGAAATAAAATCCATTTATCAGCTCTTTCCAAAATGTCCCATATGATTGCACCAAAAGAAGCCAATGTTGACTTTCAATAGGAGATGGGGCTTGGACTGCGGTCTCCATGTGTCAAAGTCACATGCTTTGTTGACCCAACAACACGTCCATCAATCTTTTTGACATTATAACATCACACCACTTCCACTTTTGCCTCTTTCACACATAGCTCCCGGTAAAGTAAAGGGACAACCTTTGAAGCACCGCGAGTGACTTTCACTAATCTCACATGCCTTGGCGAAGAAGAAGAAGAAGAAGAAGAAGAAGAAGAAGAAGAAGAAGAAGAAGAAGAAGAAGAAGAAGAATAGAAGAAGAACTTTGCAAAAACTCCATGTGGAGGATTTATCCTAACTTTTACTGTTGAAAGTTAATGCCTATCCTTAACCATCTTGCAAAAGTTTGCAAACCAAGGGTTACCATCTAGACCAGTGGTTCCCAAATGGTGAGACAAATCCCGGTGTGCCGTGGGATTTTGAAACAATTAGGCCTATTGCATTTAACTGTACACAAGGTTATGAATGATTTTTTATTTACTTCAGTGTTTCCCCTAGGTATACTGCTCTGCAGGGTGCTGCCTGGGCTGGATCAGAAACAATAGGTCTTATATGCTTTGGCCTAAATATAAATAAAACAATCATTAAAAAAAAGAAATCTGTCAAAGCGAACCCGTTTTAGCCATTTGCGCATGGTGGGAAATATTAGAGTGTGACACATCAAAGGCTCTTTGCTAGTGTGAAGGAGAATAGCTTCTTACAAGGACTATGCTAAATAAATGTTTACAGAGTGATAACAGTGGCTACTATGTGTTATAGAGGGGATTTTTCCCGGATATGAACTCAGGTGTACCTTGAGATTTTGGCTTGGTCTTTGGTGTGCCTTGGCCACAGAAAGTTTGGGAACCCCTGATCTAGACACATCCAAAAAAAGATGAGGCAAGGCAAGACGTCTCTTATTACTTTCAGGAACATGGGGGGCGAGGAGCAGTTTTTGTCCGGTGCCAATGTTCAATGATTCCACGCGAGACCATTGGCGTGAATGCTAAACTGTAAACAAGTTGCGGATTCAAAGACGTAAACAGCGGATTCTTGTGATTGTTTCGCTCGCTCCACGTGAAAGAGTCTTTTGTCAGACGGACGTAAACATTTTTACGCGTTTGTTCCTGAAATGTTACTTCTTTCCCTGAAATGATAGTTCTGAAGGTGGGAAATTGGCAGGACAGATTTACCTGAATATATTTTTCCCTCATAGACAATCATTACAAAAAACAGCAGGAAAGTAGGAATACAATTAATAAAAATTAAGACCCAATCAAGTACTGAGGAACTTTATATTAAGTACTTTATGGACCCAAAAATGGAGAGTCACAAGATGAATGAAGAAATTACGAAAACCTTTTTTATCATGTGCGCCCTGTGAGTAAATCACATTGGCCATTTTTGATTTGGGTGTTATCTTGGAACATGCGATCCAGTTATTTTAATACATTTATGTTTTGAATAAATTACCTATGCTGTTATTTGTCTGGTGACCCAAACCATAGCTGTAATTACAGAGGAATTCATAAAACGTCTAGCCAACTCAGGAGCTCTCTGACCCTTTGTGTACACTGGCTGCATTGTGAAGCATGGCAGCAGCTTCAGTCCTGTGTCAGTGTCTACACAGAATGTGTTGAGCCACTGTACTGCTGTTAGTTACCCAGGGTTTGGCAGTGTTCTGAGCCCAATACACAATCAGAACAATCTATTGGAAAAAATGTAATGAACTTTGATTGGTGAGACAACTTTCTGTCCGGACTACTGGAAAGGATGGCTGAAACACGTTTAATGTGGACAGCCTTCAAAACAAAACAAAACACAGCATGGCCATAAAATTAATCATGAATCAAATGTTCTCATATATTAATCGTACTTCTTTAAAAAGTATTATTTTACTTCTATTTAAAATTAAATATCACTTTTTATAATATTGGTTTGCATAGAAGTATACTCTTCTAACATCCAATGCAGGGATGTTGTCAAATTCATAAACAGTATTCTCAACAAAGTTCCAAAGTTAGCTTTAAATATAGAATTGTTTTTGCATATATACACAGTGTATATATATATATATATATATACATATATATATATATATATATATATATATATATATATATATATATATATATATATGTAGAAATCAATATATAGACATATATCTATATAGACATAAATATAAATAGACATATATACTTTATATATAAATATAGACACACACACACACACATATATATATATATATATATATATATATATATATATATATCAATATACTGTATGTGTGTATATATATATTTATATATATATATATATATATATATATATATACATATAGACATATATAGAGAGAGACATATATGTATATTTGATGCCGTTGTAAAGAACTGCATCAGCAAGTCTCCACACTCTTAAATCGCTGTATCCTGCTGGAGTCCTGCTCTGAAAGCTTACATACTACTTTAGCACGAAAAAGAAAATATGAACAGCTGTATACTAACTCTCTGCTGACTTTCTAATCATCCCTCTTTCAATGTTCCTGTCTCGTACTTGTACTCGTTCCTCATTTCTTTTGCTTTTCCTCTCTCGCTTACCCTCTCAACTATGCATGCACAAAAGTGAATAAATGAGCAGAGTGCATTTTTCATTCTCCTTTCCCTTTTATATTCCTGTCAACAACAAAACAAACTAGCTGATGGAAAAACCCCTCTCTGTGAGCTCGACTAAATCCAAAGAACAGAACAGTTTGCATGACAGTTTTTGGAAAAGCTCACATTTTCTTTCAAGTGTTTAAGTTCAAAAACAAAAATAAGAAGTGTACTTTCAGGGGAAAGCCCCATTTAATGCTTTTAACATTCAGCACATTTTCTCTAAAACGGAGAATGTGAAATCACCAAAATGCGAAAATTGCCACAATGTGTTGTTTGGCATTCAAATAGCCTCCAACATTTGAAGCTGTTGTGCTGACATTTGCTCATCCAATATTTATCCGAGGCATTTTTCAAACACCTGAGAGAACAATAGAGAGTGAAATCACAACAGGGGAACATGCCACCTCTGCTGAGTTTGACTTGTTTTGGACGGAACATGCAAACAATAGTGTGCTCTGAAGCGTTTCCAGGGGCGCTTTTTCATCGGCTCTCAAACTATCTCGCTGCTTTCTGTGCAAAAACGCAGCGTTTATATGCAGGACAGTGTTGTGCTTACGCCCCCTTTCTTCATTTATTTGGTTTGATTTAGGATGAGGGAGGGGCACACACACACAAATGCAATCATAGCTAATGCACACACACACACACACAGGCACACACTCACACAGAATATGCGATGTGCTACACAAATCAGTGTCTAACTCAGCAGTCAATACTCTTCTTCAGAGCGTTAAAAGACGATCAATAGAGAAATAATGTCAAAGGGCTGCTTATGCAGAACTTAAAAGGGGAATGCCACTCAATCCCAGTTCTCTAATATGACTTTCCTGTGCCTTAGAACAACTCTATTATTGTTTTAGCAATAATAGAGTCACTAAGGGTAACCGTTCCATCCACCAAGAACCACCTTCAAGAAACCCATTGAGAAATGCCACACGTGGCTACATCAGCAGCAGCGGAGGAACCAAGCTGAACAACCATCGAACACCCAAATCACCACCCGGCCAGTGGATAAACACAGTGTATATTTAGGATTTGAGACATAGACACTGATTATGTGCAGTTTTGTGAATGGACAGACCCAGATCCGTCTTCACTGCAGTTTTAACCTGCAGTGAGAACTCCGCCTGGAGGTACAGAGCTCAGCGCCCAGTAGCAGCCGCTCCTCCCCTGGCCAGAAGAAAAGCCCCGCTGATCCAGAAAGGACCGGCCAAAGACAAGATGTTGGTCGGAAGGATCTTCCATGTGGTCCACAATGACACCGACATTAGTCTGGAACCTCTCAGTTAATATTTAATTTATACGGGGCATTATAAACGGCGTAGACCAAAATGCCTCTGGATCTATTGGATAGACCTAAAACTAATCAGAGCAGTAAAACATGTGATGTAGCGCTGAGCGACGGAATAAAGTGATGAGCTGTGATGGTGTAGCATCAATAAGTCTGCAATCAATATTTGAAGATAAAAGGTGTTTTTATCTCATGCACATGTTTTATTTGCTCTGGCAGATGCATTTGCGATTTGTTCAGGCAATGTCAGCCTACGTGATAGCAGCTTCAACAGAACGTTCCACATCAGCCGCAGCCATCTTGGTTGTTTGTGAACGTGCCTCAACAGAGCTCCTCTGTGCAGTCATCATCTCAAGCAAGCCCCACATTTGATTAAAGGTTGGGATTGGACTTTTATGTCCAGACGTTACTGGAAATCTGTCCAAAGCGGAGGAGGACTACCCCACGAAAAAACAAAATAAATGGGCGTTTGATTAAATGTTAAAATCAACAAACGAAAAAGCTGCCGGTATTTTACATCTTGACAACAAATCCCATGTAAGACCAAAACCAACAACTTGCTAGTCTATTTTTCAATACTTCCGGCCTTTGTGTGGCCCCAAGTCCATTGGTTCCTAGTGATGCTGATAAATCAAGACAAGAACATAGACCTTTATTTTGGAAGACACTGACAAATGACCTGCATAACATTTGAATGTAGTATGGCATTTGGACGCAGCAAGAACACCCACTGCGACGGTTTATGACAGCACACAAGTCTATAAATTAAGTAACAAGTACATATTATTTTCTCATGAATAATAATAAAGTACAAACAGTAAGTTGATGTTACTTTTTCAACAACAAACATGGGCCAACAGCCTGTTTGACACGGTCAGTTTGAATAAATTTAATTTACTCCTGCTTGTTTCCATTCTCCTCTTCGTCAAACTGTACCACCATGGTCCACTACCAAACCCCCCTCAGCCAGACCCCCAGTTATGGCATGAATATACAAATCAACTGCTATGAGGTTCGAGTTGTGCATTTAGCAGGTGTTTTACAACAGCTCCCTGCATGACTCCAGCAGTCACATTGGATAACGCTAAACATTTACTGCTGTCTCCCCCGGCCATGAACAAGAGGGGAGATTTGTCTCCTCCCTTTATCTGTAATGTCACGTCAATGTACAGTCTCCTAGTGACTGAACAGAAAAAGATGGTGGGGTCGACTGTATGGGAGAACCCATGGGGATTTTCCGGGGATCAGGGTACATTGTCATGACAGCTGGATCCAAAAAAGACCAGCTCCAGCTCACGGTGCCAATCTTTTTGAGCTTTTTCGAATTGTGTCTGCTGAAGGCTGAGAGAAAATTCACATTTGGTTCAATTGGGATTGGATGCCATCTGGGTTCCCTTCATTTAATTCTGCCAGCTTCATGCACACACATGGAAAGACACAAATTCAGAAGTGCTGCACAAATTCCATGCGCACACAAGGCATCTATGTCAGGTTCAGAATATTATGTTGTGTGGCTGCAGGTAAAACTTGACCTTCTGGCTGATAATGAGAGGGAAAGTACCGATCAACTGACATAAAAAGGAAAGAGTAAGAGAGAGATTCCATTCAAGCTAAAGGGCAGAATATCATCACCACACACAGGCAAATGCACAACAAGGGGTAGACAGAATACCAGAATATTATTTGTCTTGTTCTAAGTTTTGGTGATGGGGCTGGGCGGTATTAGCTAAAACATACAAACTGTCCCATTTACAGTACTTTGATATGAATATAGGGTGGGGGGTGGAGTGATAATAGAAATTATAATAATAAATTGTATTTATAAAGCACCTTTTAAAGCTAAAAGCAATCTCAAGGCGCTAGGTGTCCATTTGATGATTCAAATGGACACAAAAGGGATACAAGGGTAGTTGCAAACACTTGGACTATATCTTTGACCCCTAGTCTGCAGTGCCCCAGATTTCTTATGAAAATGGTGATGTATGTAAAGGCCAGGTCGCACCAGAAAGTCACACAGCGTATTTGCGACAAAGAAAAAAAGGCTAGGTACAACTCACAGGCCCACCAGGTTGGTGAACTACTCTCACTGGCAAGCTACTGTCTAACATACAATCTATCTGGGAATATGCTAACGCTACCGGCGAGAAGTTAATGCTTCTAATGAGGTAAAAAAAACACAGATGACACAGATAATAAATTACAATAGCTTCCTCCATTTTGGATTCTCTTTACCTTTCACTGCAGCGTTGCCCTATGTCGTCAAAATGAAACTGTTGTACATTCAAAATCCAGACTTCGTGTAGAATTACTTTTTTTTTTTTTATGCATATAAATTGTTTGTGTCATGGTTCATAGAAAATGTATAGATTAACAAGTGCAATGAACTGGTGGGAAATTGCTTTTGCGCTGAACCAGAATTGTCCTCCAGGGATAATAAAGCTTATTGAATTGAATTGATTTTGAACTCACAACAGAATGCAAACTGCACTATGGCTGTGGCTCAGGAGGTAAAATGATACCCGGTCCCTGCAGTCAACATGTCCAAGAGTCCTTGGTCAAGATACTGAACCCCAAATTGCTTTGTGAGTGTGTGTGAATGTTTATCACTCCTGATGAGCAGCTGGCACCTTGTATGCACCATGTGTGTGAATGGTTAAACGCTGACATGAGTTGTAAAAGCGATTTGAGTGGTCGCAAAGAAAAAGCGCTAGAAAAGCGTTATATAAAAGCAGGCCATTTATTATGCATCGTGCTGTGTAAGCAAACAGGTTACACGTGTGTGAACGACGGTCTGACCACAAACCACCTATGAAATACAATAATAAAGTGTGGCGACAGTGTCAAAAGATGTGATTGGATCATGATCATGGATCGCCAATTTTCCAAAATACATTATAGACTTGGTTAATGTACGATGTATAATCAGGCTCCATACCAAAAAAATATTAATTATCAATAAAGTATGACATGCCAACCTATCGTACATTTATGTGTTGTTAGAAATATAGATAGTCCGTTATACAAAAAGGCTAAATTATGGTACAAACCTGCCAACACTACTCACTTCCCTCAAATGTCAGCACTGTCAGGATGGTTTTCTGTCAATTAAAGGTTCACCCAAGTTAAACTCAATGCAAAACAATTGAGAGATTTACTTTACCACCAGTGAATCCACTGAACACAATGATTCTACCGAAATCAATAGATTTTGACACGCCACCAGCCCTATTCAGGAACACGACGCACGGTATTAGGCCATTTTAAGCAATACTGCATATTAATGAGCTGGACTGTTTTATTGCAATGTGAACATTTTTAAGGATTAACAATATATATTTTTAAAAGGCACTATATAATAATGTATACTGACATATACAATTATTGTACCATGCAAGAAGATTTTATCTTTATCGCCCACCCGTCATATACAATACAATACCAGGGAAAAAAGGTATCACCAGCACTGTAGCTTTCCGTCTCCTCCTGCTCAACTTTTCCTTATCTCTTCTCTGTGATAAGAGAGTTTCATTCACCAATATCTTCCTAAATCTTTTCTTAAATTTGTTCTTGAGAAAGGTCCTAAGAAAAGTACACCTCAGATTAAACTATAGAAACTGTGTTCATCGTCCTTCTAAACTTAAACATGCCAGTTGATCATAATTAGCAGGTAAACGCTCTGCCAATCCACATAACAGGTCCTGAGACTGCAGAGGTGTGTGCATACAAAGAAATTAAAAAGATAAGTTGATGGAATTAAGTCAAGAATGCCCAAACGAAAGTATAAAAATGTTAGAGCACCCCAAACAAAACAAAAACTTCAATAATTCTGCAGGGTGTGAAACCTTACTTCTGCAGGGTGTGAACGCCAAAACGAGTTTCATATTTAGTAGCATCAGTAGTGGATATAAAATAACACATAAAAAGATGCATGGGATGCTTTTTCCTGTTTAGTGTAGGTATGTAAGGGTATTTTTATTTTATTTTAAAAGACCATAATGCTTTGTAAAATAATGAAAATAATGATAAAATAAATGAATGACTGATGATTAAATATTATTGTGGAGAATTGAAAAATAAATGCAATCCATTATTACACAAACATACATAGGGTCTTACAAAGAACAAATCCCAAAATAGGTAAACATTGGTGAATATCAGAATCTTCATGAGAACTTCGAAAGAAGGTCTTAAGAAAATATTTCTTCTTATTGACGATTGGTGAATAAGGCCCAATGATTGACAGTGTAGCAACACATGCCTCTGCTGTTCCATGACAACAGTGAAAACACATGACACGAACCAAATGTTTGTTATGACACTTCCTGTTTTACCTTCTATGTTCAGAAACAAACATTATGTAGTTGTACACATACACCATACTCAGCATCTCCTGACTGTAGTCCAGGCCAAGTGCTGCAGGACATTTAGCTTGGCGTGCTAAACACAAATAATCTGTAAGGTTACACACTTAAGAACTGCTAAGTTTACAGCGCTGATGAGCCTGAAGATAGTCCTGTCAACATGACATGAACATATGACACATTAAACACACAAATGCAGCTGCTAAGAACACGCTTAAAAATATTAAACCCACATATGTCAGATCAAATGTTTGATCAAACTGCAAGTATTTCCTGGAGTGCATTTTGTGGACTGAGGCCAGCCACAAGCACAGAAGGTCACGCATGTATGTTCACACAATTATGCGTGGATATGTGACCATTCATATACACACACACACACACACATACACACACACACACACACACACACACACACACACACACACACACACACATACAGAGGTTAAGCACTGACTGTAATAAGATGAGTAATCAGTTGTGTCAGATAGCTTGTCTGCCAGAAGGAGAGGAGGGGGAGGAGTGTGTGCCAACGCTGCACACACCCTACTCCTTCTCCTTTTTCCCCCCTTCTTTTTTTCTCTCTTCTCTTTCAGTATCTCTCGCTCTTTTGGCCAAAGGAGAAGAGGAGAGCGGAACATTGTTTTCCCCCCAGGGCGACAGAGCAGAGAGGAGCTTCTGCCAGGATATTACGCCTCCTCTCCACTCTCGCCTCCTTCTCTCTGAGGTTACATCTGAGGCAGAGGAGCATATGGCCGACCGCCTCCCCACCTGGATCTAGAAGAGACAGATGAGGGGAGAGAGACAGATGAGGGGAGAGAGACAGATGAGGGGAGAGAGACGAAGCGGCTCAGTGCGCATTTGATGGACGGGAGCGCATACATGGGGCGGACACGTCCAAACTCGTCCAGGTTTAACGTGATGTGGAGGCTCAAGGTCGAGAATCTGCATTCATTTGCAATAATTTGCTCTAATAAATATGAGTCAAACAAGTGTGTGTAATTTGAAAGATGTCACTTCACCCACAGATTCAGTAATGATCACCTGACTCTGCGGCCTGCACAGCGCCACAGAGTGTTTTAGCATCTTTTAGCTAATTGTTTTGGCTCTCAACGTTACTGTTTTGGTTCACTCTCACGGCTCTTTTTACAACAAGCCAATGTTTTCAGCAAAAAATAATCCTTTGATAAACCCAGTGTACCCACCGCTATTCGCCCAGTACCAAACAGTAAGCGCTAGTGCTGGTGAACACAACTGAGCCTTTAGCAGCTAAAGAGACAGATTTCCCTCAGGAACTACTGGACACCAAAAAAAGAGCTAAAATTGGACATACATTATCCAGGGAGCCAGAAATATGACTCCAAATGAATGCTAATTTTGCTTTATGTCTGCTGGGTGGGAAAATTGTTTGCTTAGCTACAACAACTCTATAGCCTATAACTCTGGTCTAAATGTTGTATGTAGAGCATAATCTATTAATCCAGGTTTACAGAACTTGTTTATAACTATGATATGTATTACATTCCCATAAGTATGAAAATTAATTAGGGAATCTCTTTGTGGGTTGTGGGTGTAGGTTTGTCCTTAGCTGCTAGCTTGAGGAGTTAGCTATAACGTTTTTTCAATTCAGTCTATAAGGTAATCTTAGTTGTTAGTACAATAACATGTAGCACTGACAACACAATCTAATTCATTAGCTTTAGGTATTGGTTCAGTTTCGTCAGAGAAACAAGTCTGGTGCCAAGTGCTGTCTGAGAAGTGCTTTTACAACGTAGCTCCAAAGAGTGTTTCTGGTTTGTAAAAGTGCTTCTGAATTAGATTATTTTTTATGCATAAAACTGCAGTAATCAGTTTAAATTGGTGAGGAATCTTTCAGTTTAACCATTTTCTTCAGAAAAAAGAGGGGATTTTAAAGAATTGGCGGGCCAAGCAGAAGTTTCATTGTGCCTGTACATGTACATTTTTTAATTCTGAAAGAAAATATGTATTTTTTTGGAAAGCTTAGAATCTCATCTATTTTCATAAGGAGAGGAAAATCACGACAGCGGTACAATCAGCTCCTCAAACTAGCAAGTACACTCAAAATCAAAATCATAACTTTGAGCCCACTTACCTATAAAGTCTCATAAATATCCTCTTTTCAGCAATATTTTCAAAAAGACATGACATAAACCATTGCCAGATGTCCACACGTTCGTTTCCGGTAAAAAGATATCCACTGTGAACATCGTCACATCGATAAAAGTCCATGAACAGGTGTTGCAATCTGTGAAATCAGCTGATCGATTTTTACATTGTGTGATCATAAACAGTCATAATTTAATATCTCGCACGCTCATCACAGTTCAGACACGTCCTGGTTTTAGCGCGGGCTTGCAGCATTAGATTAACACTTCATTTGAGCCAATCGGAGCTTCGATGGGTTTTTTACAAAACTTCATGAGCCAATGAGTGTCAACATGATAAGAAAGGGCCCACCCACTTCTTATGTTACAGACTGACCCTGGACCAGCTCAGCGTCCTGGTGGCCCGCGCATCGTATAGAAAATGAGCGCCTTTTTCATTAGATGCGACACTTCTCTTGGTTTGTTTTTTCAAAATAAAATGTATTTCCAAAATAATATTTATCATTTATTGTACAGAAAGAAATACAAAACAAACATAAAAATATTAGAAAAAACTGTCTTTATACTTCACTTACTCTGTGTGATTACTACTAACAGGTAATATGGGTATATAATAGTTATTTATAAATACATAAAAATAATATTTATTAATAAATATTATAATATGTACAGTACATGTACATATTGCACAGTTGGTGTACGCCTGGTGTTATTCTTAGACAAACCTGTCTAATAAATTAAGTTTTTATCACTTTTATCTGAAATTTGGTGGTGAACTTGATAACACTTGGTTCTATGTTTCTATTGTGTATTGTGTGTTGCAAGAACAATAAGAGAGTTATATTTTGAATGAGACCAAAATCATGAAGCTGGTGCAAATGGTTGAAGAGCAGCTTTCAATTTACTTTGGGTATGTCGTTTGTAGGTATTTTCGGGTACATTTGCTCACCTTCTAAGAGGTTAAATTCTAATGAACACATAATCCTGGAGGGAATGCCAAAAGGTCAGTTCTCAGAGCAGTTCCACAGAAGAAGGGTGACGGGATATTGCCCGCACTCTCACCTCTCTTTCTTCTCTCCCTCCATCATGGTATTTTCACTACAGAAGCTAGAGGTGAAATAGACTCACTTTATCCTCTCTGAGCTCTCTGTCAGCTACATATTTAATCAACATCTAAATGCTGCTTATAGCTACAGGTGGTGAACATTAATTAGGCTCTCTCCCAAAACTGTAATGTTTATGCCTTCTCAGCCAGCAAAAGATGATTGAAGATGATTTCTATATTTTGAAAGCTAAACCTGAATATATTCACTAAAGGAGACATAATGATTTGGATTCATTAAGTGTGTCTTACAGTGGATTCAGATTCAATATGGCACTACAGAGCCTCAAAATCTCATTTAATTTAAAAATGGCTGTTTAAAATAGAGTGGGAGAGACGGCTCATGGGTCAGATAAGCTCGTTTCCAGTGCATTTCAAACTGTTCAATCAGTATCTTTGGGAGAAAAATGCTAATGAAGATCATACGGAAAAAGAAATTCACAATCTTAAGCCTCTATATAAAAAGCTGTGCTGGGGACACAGAAGATTCTGAACTCAGAATTTAAGGTGTTGCCTTCAGCCCAACGGTTCATAATACCAAATTGCAGAATAAGGTCCTAAACACACACGTTGTTGCACCCTTAAATCCATTGTTATCAATGTAGCACAGCATGTCATGTGACGAGGAACAACCAATCACGGCCGGCAGATATATTTCCTTTAATCCTTAGATATTGGTCTACGGTAACTTTGGAGGAGAAGTTAATCACTTCAGTGCAGGGCTACCCATAGCTTTACGATCTGTCCAAGTTCGGGACCAAGTTATTGTCCTTCAATTGTTTATTATCGGGTTTGATTATATACCCGGTTTTATCATCTGAAACTATTGTCTTTATTACCTTTTTATTATTTTAAAGAATGACCGTCTCACACTCAAGATGTGAATTCAAGCCTGTTAATGCATGAGTGTATGTTTGTATGATCTATAGTCTACGCATGTATGTACATTGTTGACAAGTGTGTTGTGTTGGCAAATTTCCTTTGGGAGAATAAAGTATACATTTTAAAATTCATTACAAAATATATATTACAAAAGAAAACGTCACTTGCTTTAAAAAATAAATCTTAAATTGTCTCATTGTTTTGCATTGGAAGCCTTCCATCAGCAGATTCTTTTGATTGATGAATGAAAGTTACATTCATAAAATTAATTAATTTCTGGGTAAAATTGGCATTTACTCTGAGCTCCACTCTCCCATTTCAAAGCTGCATTGAGCACATATTGATGTGCACCTTGGCAATCAATGGCATTTCTAAGCTCACCTATCTTTTCCCTCACATTCCTCATCATACTATTTCAACAGGGTGGAAGGTGGGAAAGGGTTGAGGTGAAATAAAGAGAAGATGGAGATGGTGTGAGGGAAGATGGGAGCACTGGAGTCTGATAGAAGGGAAAGAGGAAGAAATATGGGAAAGCAAAGTATTTTTATCGTGTGCACTCTCCCTCCTTCTCTTCCCTGCATGTATTTTTTATTCTTACAGATGGCAATAAAATAAATTTAGAGGTTCAGTTGACTTGATTTTAAGAAAGAAAAAAAGAAAAAAAGAAAGCCATGTGAAAATGTTCGTAAATGAGTCAAGCGAGGAGAAAAGAGTGGGAGGATGTGATGACAAAGAAAGAACAAGAGTTTTACAGAAAATGGGACAGCTGGAATGGAAAGAGGTGGAAAGGAAAAAAGGGGGATTTCGGTCCAACCTAGTGTTGACAACTGCCTCAGAATGACAGGACAGGGAGGAAGAGAGAAGCAAGGGATGGAGGGAGGTACGGAAGACAAAAGCCTTAGGTGTTGGAAAATAACAGCAAAAGACAGAGGCAGAGCAAATAAGGGAGGAATAAAATGACAAAAGATTCTGAGGAGACATGAGAGATAAAAAATAAAATGCAAGAAAGAGAGCAAGAAGGAACAGTGACCGAGGGAAAGAAAGTACATAATGATAGAAGAAAAGACAGAGAGAGATTTTTCTGTCAGAGTAATTAGCAGCTGCTGAGTTTGTCTGGAGTCCAACAATGCACGAGCACACACACACACACACCATCTGTGGCAAACACAGATGGGCAAATGGCCGCATTTTTGTGCACAAAACACACACACACACACATACACACACACACACACACACACACACACACACACACACACACACACACACACAGGTTCTCCCCTGGATGTTTTTCAGCTTCTCCATCCCCACTCTCTGTGGTGCGAAAAGCACCCCTGCTGACACCAATGCACACAACAAAGACTTGCCTCCCTCCTGCAAGAAGGGGAACATGCTACAATTGAAAACGAGGGTTGTAAGAATGTACCATTGCTGCTTTTAGCAGTGCTTTAGAGGATGTCTAGTAAACCAGACAATTATGGAAACGGCCATGAGTTAGTTGTAAAAGTCATGGGTGACTTTGACAGTCGAGCCTGCAGCAAGCCTGAAAACTGTCTCTTGTTAAAATGCAGATTCATGTTTAAAGAGGAGATTCATATAAAACAATGTGTCTGTTAGTTAGCTTTGTAGAGCAGGGCCACTTAAATGAACTGTGATAGTATCATTGACATTTTTTGGGGGGAGGGTAAAAGGCTGAGAAGGAAAGGACATGAGGGAAGCCTCTCTTGGAAAAGTAATTATTTTCTATCCAGGCCTTGTTAAAAATCTGAGGAATGTGTTTTTCACAGCACAGTACAACACCCAGACAGTTTTAGTGCTACCTCTGGCTATTCATGAGCCACCACTGCTCCATTCAGCAGACTATTGTATTCCAATACAATCCCATTGACTAGCCAGCCCGCTTCAATTACTGAGAGGAGCTATGTGATAATCTGGGTAAAGAGAAATGGATTTTTCCTTAAAATGGTCTCTGCTCTTTGAGTGGTGCTTGGGGAGGAACAGACAAACAAGAAAAAAGAGATGAGAGAGTATGGGAGGCTAAAAAAGGATAACAGTGGAGAGTAAGAGAAAGACATATAAGGGCATAGAGACATGGATGGGGAGGCCTTGTTCACCCACGCTTGAGAAAAAAAAGGGCACATCGATGGCTATTACTCAGCATTCAGCACAGCATCAATCTCTTGATTGGTAGTCAGCCTGGATTACAGAGTAGAGATTACGATTAGCTCACAATAGACCAGACTGGACACAGAGACAGACACACACACACACGCCCAATGAGTCGCTCAGCCAACCAGCAAAGTCAGTCAGCCGCTAGCCCACTAATTGGCCAGGCAGTCAACCTGCAAGTTATCTTGTCACCTAGTCAGTAATATTGATAAACAGAATCTGTAGACAACGAACAAGTTTTGGTATCAGAAGCGTTCTGGTTTTGTAGTCCGAGTAGTATTGACCAATCACGATTGAGCGGGTATACGAATGCAGATAAATTAAGAAAAAGCTGTAGCCTATATACCTATATTTCAGAGTTTCAGGTGTAGCCAGCAGATATTTTGGCAAAGCCTTTATAATCCATGTGTCGGTCATTGTTTACAGTCCGATTAGCAATTTGAGATGCGAGAATGGAGATAGAGTTGAGAGACGTCATCTACGATGGGATCGTTTCACAAATAGACAATTTACAAGCTGATTTTAGGCTAATAAATGACTGTCTTGCTTTTGTTTTTTACATTCTGTGAAATACATTTATGCATTATGTGCTCAATGCCCCTGTGCTGTGTAGAAGCCCTTTGTCCTACTTGTATTTGTATCTATAATACATAGGGCTATTGCCTAAATATATTGTTGATGTTTTTAGCATTAACCTGCCTAGGGATAGCATATGAACATAAAAAAAAAACTAAATTTAGCACATTTACATCACAGAATAGTTATTCTTATGAACATGTACAGTATTTTCCTTGTTAAATAAATAAAGAGAGGAAGACAGAAAGAGACATTGTTGAATCCCTGCAGTGTGAGCTCATACATGTGTGTATGAGTGTGCTCTGTGGTCATGGGAAAGGTCTGTGTCTTAATGTGTGTGTGTGTGTGTGTGTGTGTGTGTGTGTGTGTGTGTGTGTGTGTGTGTGTGTGTGTGTGTGTGTGTGTGCGGATGAGAAGAGACACAAAATGGCACCATTAAGCCACTTCTAATAACATCACATTCTGCATGGAGCCTCTAAGACCACAGTGGTCTCTGTGCATGCATGTGTGCGTGTGTGTGTGTGTGTCTTTACCCTGTATATGCATGTGTGTAGGTGTGCTTATCATCTTTTCTGATCTTCAGGTGTCCCTATACATACTATATGTATGTATATAGTCTGTACATGATGGCCTTAGGATGTTTGTTGGTCTTTGTGTACGTGTGCTTAGTTTATAAAGTGGTTTACTTTCATTGATTGCGGATTATGAGTGTCCAGGTGATTGTGTGTATGTTTGTTTATGTGCATGTCTGAATTCAGAACAGATTATATTGACATGAAGTGTACCTAAACAGGTCATCTTTACCTCTGTGACTGGTGTGTTTAGTTCCTGGTCCGGTTATATTAATGGACATGAACCACCAAAATATAAAGTAGTTATACAAATACATAACATGCCTATCGAGTCTCATAAAAGGTATAGTTTGGATGTTTTTTAGTGGGGTCTATAATGTATTTATCCATAGGCAGTGTATTATTTACAGTAGATGGCGCTTGGCACGCCTCCAGTTTTGAGAAACTGATCGAGGCAGTGGTAGACCAGCAGCTCCATGTTCTGCAAGGTAAAATTACTGTTTTTGTCAATGGAGTCTGGTGGTTTTGGTAAGAATATAAATAACTATTTTAGTTCCCTGTCAGAAAGGGCTGTCTGAAGGCAAGGTAAAGTGGTAAACATGTTCTTAATATAGTGTACACTTCCACTACACCACCTAATATTGATATATATATATTTTTTTTTTATTTTGTTTTATAATATATATACAGTATTTTTTTTTTGCTTAGCTTCCATGCTGGTACACCAGTCTGCTTCTCGAAATTGGGTAGGTAATACACTGAATACGGATAAATACATCATACAACCCCACAAATATCAGAACTATACCTTTAATACTGTCTGGTTTTGCTTCATATTTTTCCTTCTGCTTACATCTTCCCTATCCTTTACCTTCTAAAGAGACTCTTCTGTGTGTAGCTTTTTAAAGAAATGCTTCTCCCAGCTTCAAGTTACAATATAGTTAATAGTTTTAGAGGAACAGAGGAGAATAGGTGGAGATCTTCCAACCTGCCTAATGTCCATGATCATGAAGCACAAACAAGAGTAAATCTAATTGCATTGGTATAAATGGAGAAATGTACTTAAAATATGCAACTGACATTGACTTTGAGTTTTAATCATTTTCAAAACAGCAAAGAAAGTGTGTTTCTATCATTTGTGTTAATGGCAGCTTTTGAAAAAATGAACTTTCTTTCAGGAAAGTACCAGATCTGCTTTGCTGGAGGGCAGCACATAATGAAAGGTAATGAGGGTTAGGGATAGTCATACTAACTTATTCAATTTCTCATTAAAATGTCCAATTTCTTCCTGCAAGTATTATTAAAGTCACTAAACTCTCACAGTGTAATGCTATTCCTATGCTGATAAGAAAGTCAAATGAATTAAAGCTGATCACAGCAACAATTGTTTGTGGGATAACATTAAGAGAACAGCATACCATATGTTAAGTTTCCAAGTCAAGTAAAACTTTTTATCATACCAAGGGAAAAGTGGTTCCCTTTACAAGGTATACAAACACATTCCTAATTTATTTTTTAAAGCATTGCATAATGCTTTGAAACAATCTAAACAGATCACAGTTTGCAATGAAAACAAAAGAGACTTTGTACCATTTTGTCCTCTAAGTGGGACCTGTGTCCTGAAGGTAGGAGCTCAAACGCCCTCCGAAGTCCAATATGGCCTGGGCTTTCCTTAGGACCCCTTCCTTAGGGGTCAAAGAGCAGCAGCTGACTCACACCAAAGGCTTTGCTGGCAACTTTGACAGGCATATTCTTATTGGCCAGATTCAGGTTCCCAAACCATGCCCCAGTCCTGAAGGACAGAATAGACTCAATGAGATTTCTACAGAACAGAGTTACATTGTAGTGCACGCACTAAAAGAGTTCATTTTTCTACAAACATACATTATAAAAGTTGTCATCTTCTTGGTTTGAGACAAGAAAGGACTCCTAACACCTACTACTACTGGCCCATGACCTCAAATCAAATCAAATTTATTTGTATAGCCCAATATCACAAATTATACATTTGTCTCAGTGTGCTTTACAGACTGTACAGGTTACGACATCCTCTGTCCTTAGACCCTCACATCGCACAAGGAAAAACTTCCTAAAAGAAACCCCAAAATTAAAGGGGAAAAAATGGAAGAAACCTCAGGGAGAGCAACTGAGGAGGGATCCCTCTCCCAGGACGGACAGACGTGCAATAGATGTCGTGTGTACAGGATAAACAACATAGTACAAATACAACATTTGACAGAAATTAAAAAAGAAATAGAAAGTTTGGATGAATCCAGGAAAATGTAACCTAGTATTCCAGAATCATCGTCAAACCCTGCGCTTTGTGCTCCCAACATCCAGCCCAACTTCCCAACCACTTGTAGGGTGTGGCACATAAATGTAGCACTACCTTCACTCAAAAAAGCATCAGCACAGAACATAATCCATGCAGCGATTACGTTTCCCAACAAAATGCAATTGGGAGAAGACATTAGTAGTACTTCTAGGAGACAGAGTTGAGCTAAACCTGGTCAGCTTAAGTTGTTTGATGTTTTTGTACGCTGGCATTGTCTATGAAGTTTCCCAAAAGGCCTTGAGAGTATAAATTGGTTTGCCTGCCAAGCTGCCAAAATTGTCCTGGGTGGGCCTTGTTATTTTGAGCATGTACACTGGTAATGGGAATAGAATATGTATGCAGTCATTTGTTCATTGGGCAAGATAAATCTGATACCAAGTTGTCACTAAAGTAGAATTATTATTTGTTTACTTACTGCCCATTTTGACCAGGACTCCCTGGCAGAAGAGATATTGTATCTCAAAAGGACCTTTCTGGTTAAATAAAGGCAAAAATAAAAGAGTTAGTTCCTGATTCTGAAAATCTAAGAATTGCAAGAAAATAGTAATAAAACACTATCAATAATATAACAACAATATGGGGTATGATAGAGGCATTAGCAAAAAACAAAACATCAACAAGCGGTCGCAGTATTGAGACTTCACAAAGCGTGACACCCCCATATGGAAACACCATATGTCCTCATCAATACAACATACTAATTCATAATACATACCCACACACAGTCTGCAAAATGACATTGTGCACACACAGCATGCACAAACACACATGAGCACACTCAGACTCACACACAGTTTAGTTGGTGTAATGACCCATTTGGCATTGAGCAGCATCTGTTTAGCAAATTAAGACTTGTAGAAGGGATGTTAGTAATTTTCTCCCTGACACAGTGAGCAAACAGGGAAGGCATGATCCTCGTTAGCTCTAACAACCAATGGCCTGTCCTGTTCCCGCACTGCGCTGTCACTCTTCTCTCTCCTTCCCATCTCTCCTGTCACTACCCACAGCACACTACCAAACAAAGTGCACAAACGTCTTGAAGAATCCACTTGAAGAAAAACGACCCTCTGGTCAAACTTCTGAAAAGAATAATACAGCAAAAAGCGCAATAAAAGTCCTAGAGTCACTGACATTGAACATTTTTTTCCACACTCTAAGTAAAAAAAGAAGAAGCACATCTTCCCAAATTATCCTTTCAGTCATGTTGCTTTTTATATTTTCTCTTCCACTCTTGCTCTTCTCGAGGGAGGATCAGGCGGTGACAGCCTGTACTTTCTGCTCTGTCATTATCAACCAGGAAGCAGACTGAAGACAATGATGGCAACCTCCTGCAGAGAGAAACATCTCCGGAGTTTTCTTTTTCATTATTACAAAGTTAAAAACATAAAGAACATACAGTAGGAGCAAAGGTAACAATGTGGATCCGCCAGGCGAGCAGGGCAGGGCTCCATTTAATGAATGGAAAGCAACATAACACATTTGCTGGTAATGGTTCATTCTTGCTGTATCCTCCATTTGCTGCTGCAACATCCCAATTTACCCAGAGGAATCAGATTAGGTTTGTTCTGTCATTTATTTTACCCCCAGGAGCAGATCCACTGAATATGGTGGTTGCATTGAAATTTATTGACTTTGCAGTGGAATTTAGCTATTTTAAAGATGTGTCCGTAACCATGTTGTAAGTGTCCTGTTAAACCACTCCATTGTGTAGAATCTGTGTAGTTTCTGTGCCTTTATCTCTCAAATTATTAGTATGGCAATCAAAATATTTTTGTTAGGAGCACTTCCTGGACTCAATGAGTTTGGTAGAGGTGCTCTTTGGATCAGGATACACGTAGATGCATAAATCACAAGAAAGGAAGGAAATCTCTTTTGAAATGATTAAAATACTTTTATTGTAATGGCATAGTCTTGTTAAACCTAAAAGTAAAACTGTGTATCTCATGAGACAAGTGGCCAATTTATTCCTATGGCAATATTGGTCAAAGTTTGTTGTATCATCTCAATGTCCCCACATAGGATTCATTGGGGGAGAAGGTAATCTTTAAAAAATAAAAACACTGGGAGTTCCTAAAGTCAGAAAGTCCTAAATGTGTGAGCTTTAATACACACCTGCCAGCCAATAAGCAGTCTGAAGTTTAAAGAGAAGTTTTTTCCCATTTCTCAAAGACAAATACTCAGTTTCTTAGCTGAAAAATTGGGATCATTGTGTTAACTCCACTGAAAAGTATGGACAGGTAAAATAGGACCAGACAGTTCATATTTCCTTGTCTGCAGCCTGTAGATTGAACCCTCTGCAAGTGTGGGCTGTACTGTGGGTAAAACCGCACGCAGGTCGGAGGTCAAAGCCATACCAAATGCACCTTTAATTGGCAATGTTGTGTAAGGTGTCATTTGACCTTGAACGCACACACACACACACACACACACACACACACACACACACACACACACACACACACACACCCACACACACACACACACACACACACACAAGCAGACACACATATGGTATGGTGTGAGCCCACAAATGAATGTGCATCTACAAGGTTTTGTGGTAGGGTTTGCATGGGCATGTATATGTGCTCCAGCTTCAGGTTCTACCTCTATATGCTGGACCTTTAAACTAGATGTCCGCTAAGGTCAAACATTATAAATAATGAGAACAGGAAAGTAAGAATGCAATATGCTAGGCTATAAGAAAACGAGGGATGGTATAGAGAGAAAAAGTAATAGGAGACAAATTGAAAAATATCAGGGTCAGGAAAGAAAGCACTGGAGGTGAAAGAGCAAGGCAATAAGAGCCAAGAAAAAGAAGTAAACAGGAGAGGCGGTCTACATGGGGAGTTATCACCTTGAACACACACAACCCTGATCCTCTCATTTGTTCTACCTAAAGACATATACATATATATCCTTATGTATCCTGTTGCATCATGATAAGAGATGTGGTGGTTCTAGTGATCCTGCTGCTGTTGCATAAGGTTAATCTCCCTCATATGAAGCTTATGAGCATCCCCGTCTCCTACAATATACCGTAACTAAACAGCATTTTCAATTTCCGTTTCAAGGGAAATGGATTTTCAAAGTTTTAAGCATGTGGTTAACGTTGTAAAACAAAAACGCAACAAACCTACTTGGTTAGGTTTAGTAGAAGATTGGGGTTTGGCTTAAAATAAGTATATTTGATATAATATTTAGCTTACGGACCTACATTTTAACCCTCCTATTGTGTTCGTTTCTCCCCCTTTACTTTGGTGTTCGCGGTCAAATTTGACCGGTCTGTTTTAACAGCTCTTACGTCAACACAAAACCACAAAAACACCCTTTTAAGCTGTAAACAATGTCTCTGACTACTGGTTTACATGAATAACTGCAGTAAATATATAAATAATATACACTGAATATATATTTTTTTATGTAATTAACATTTATTGTAAAAAAAAATAAACAAAACAGAGACCAAAATTCACAGAACGTCAAAAATAATATTCAAGTGTGTGTGTGCGTGTGTGTGTGTGTGTGTGATCGTTCACACACACAGGAGTGGCATTCTACCATCATGTCAGAGTGTGCCTTGCAAACGTAAGCATCACATTTGTAGCATGTAAGGCTTGTTTTATTGTCTCTTGGGGCACAGAGCTTGCATCTCTTCCTTTTCTGCCCCTGTCCTTGTTGGGGGAGAACGGCCAGGGCAGGGTCTGGGGCTTGCAGACTGGTAGAGGCTGGTGTGCGGGGAAGTGAAAAAGCGCGGGAAAAATGGGTTCCCATAAATGACACCTGATTGTTCAGTCTGGTGTGTGTATGGTGTGTGTGTGTGTGTGTGTGTGTGTGTGTGTGTGTGCATGCAATCTGTTGGATGAAATTAATCTAGGGTTAGGAGGTTTAAAGAGTTAACATTGACTTTTGGTTTCACAGAGGAGACGAACAGTAACCATCTGGGTTAAAGTCCCGTGTTTGTTTGATCCATCCATCTACCCCAACCTCATTCCCACACAAACTTCTGTGGACTTTGAGTAACAACATATTTGTGATTCGTCAAAATAATGAGAATCCAGGAGAAACAAAGTTTCACTCAAAACGTAATTGACAATGCAGTTTTATTGTGTTGGAACATAATTTTTTAGGAGACGAGACTGTGATGAGACATTTGAGGGCAAAATTGCTATCAGTACTTCAATGTTCCCTCAGTAAAAGACCTTGACCAATCACCAAAAATGTTGACCAATTATTACCAGCTGTCACAGCAACGCCTTGTGAGTCTGTGTGTGTGTGTGTGTGTGTGTGTGTGTGTGTGTGTGTGTGTGTGTGTGTGTGTCACCATTGCAAAATGTGCTCCTGGAGACTCCTACTGTAGCGGGACCACAGGTGCACCCAGGTGTTAGTATTTCACAAGTTTGTGTCACTGCCACGTGCAGGATACAGTCACAAAACTTTACGGGTGTGTAGTTGAGACCAAAATGAAGGTCGAGTGCGAAGATGGCCGTCGTCCAAACCATTTCCCCCCCACTTAATGCCCCTGGCCCAATTAGGCGACTGCTCTTCTGGGATAAAGACATTTCATACTGCCAAACTATGAATTTCTCTTCACATCAACATCAATGCTATTGGTCTTCAAAAGCAATATTGTCAAAATAATATCTCTTCAAAACTTGTAAACCTGCAAAAATCTCAACTTACTTTAGGTTTAGTCACACTTTAACAAGTAGATACTCAGTTTAGGGTCTCCTCTACAGCCTTTCAAATGTCTGTATCTCCAAGAATTAAAACATGTTTTAGGCTCGAGAAAAATCTGAGAAAACTGCCGATACAGCGTCCTGCAATATAATGAGTGCCACTTGTTATCACAGTTATTTAAACTGTCACCCTACATCTGCCTTTCCTCCTTTCTGTATCCCTCTGTCATCTGCTCCCAACGTCTCTTCCTCTCTCCTTGTACAATGTTCAATAGTCATAAATCAACGTCCCAGCATGTTTCTCTGATAACACGAGACAGTTATGAATAATAAATGGCTGCTCTCCCACTCCTTATTACTTATTGACATCTTATGTCATATTATAGTAAATGAAGGGGATGAAAAGGACTGGCAGGGTGTCATTATGATCGTGTCATATTCTCCTTTTGCAAGTTAAACTTATTTGAACGAGAGATTTCTCGTTCCCATTTTCCATTTATGCATTTTATGACCCACTGAACTGATGATGTCAACTGTCTATTGCACATTTTGAAAGCTCCTTGCGGAGAAATTGGCTTGTTGGGGAAATAAATAGTGCACGCTGGAGTAGAAAAACTTAAAAACGTCACAATGACAACAAGCAGCTGTCATGATAAAGGTAAAGAGAAGATATTTTTCTTGGAAGAATTCCTGCCTACAAGTCATTGAACTTCTGGCAATATGGCTTTTCATCACAACATATGGTATGCAAGGAATGGCATGACATAACATAATGTGGGTTGAGGCTGACATGATGAGGGATATCATGATAACATAAATCTAGTAGTCAATACCAATACCAGTGAAATTGCAACATATTTGATATCAATTCGATACCACAGTAAAAAAAAGAAAGAACACAATAAATCCCTTTATCAACCTTTACATACTGGTTTTGTCAGGAAGTTAAACAGGTCGTAATTCCCTGACTAATATATATTTTATTTATTGCTCTGAAAACTGTGTTTGTTTCTTTTCAAAAACTATGTTTAATAAGACGACATTTGAACACATCATGATAATATTTAAGTTTATCTTCGCCCAATAGTCATTTTTACTGAACAGAGCATGAACGTAACATAATTAAACTTTATGGAACCTCCGTTCACCGGCTGCTAACAGCTAACGTTAGTAGCTCAACTTATTTCAACACAAATTTGTTGTTCAAAGTGTAGAATTATTAGGTAGAAAATAGGGTGCAATCTCAGTTTTTTGCATCCCAAACACATTTTCTATCATCCACAGTACGACTGCACGTCGTGAGTCTCGAGCGCTGGTGGTTATAATTAGTACTTGTTTTAAGAATTTTACCATCAACTTGGTACTGAAACATCAGTTCTTGTGACATCCCTACCTAGACATGACTATTAACTATTATTATGTTTATTATCAGACATTTACAAACTGTTGGAGTTATCAAGTTCTTTTATTTATTTATTTTTTAAACCACCCATAATTAACATTTAAGAGCTATTTGCAATAATTGAATGAGACCATAATGGTATTTCTCGTATATTTATCCACTGAAATGATGTTTCAACCATCAGAGATAACCTTTATTTTTGCACTGGTGACATTTCCTATTAAGCATTGTGTACATATGGACCTGGCAGGACAAACAAGCCCAGAAGGCACAGACAAGTCTTCATCATCATCGGAGTGTAAAAGTGCCCATCAATATCAGTTCACGCTCACGACAACATCAGCTCTCCCAGCAGAGAAACAACACTCTAAACAACACTTGTCAACTTGCCCAATGTTGCTGTAAATGAACATTGGTCAACTGTGTGTGTGAAGACATCTTAACATGCAGCAACGACTCACACCCCTGTCTGTCACATGCACACCCGCATACCATAATGTTCCATGATGATGTTGATGATCACAGAGCTACTTTTTAAATGTGATGTGATGATGGATCTCAGGCGGCAATGATGACATTTAAGATTACATTACAAGTTGCACATGACAGGCGATTGTAGTTTGAGAAACATTAAAAGTTTAACACAACACCAAGGGAGACGGCGCTGGTATCGCGCACCATTTAATAACCTCAAAGTCCTCTTACTAGCATTTTCTAGAGCTTTCAACCGCTTCTCACGGTCTTCCTAAACGAATGATGTTAGCTTAATCGTCATGGAGCTTTAGCATATCTGGAGCTATTTATGAGGAGCGACAATATTTCTAATGATGCAAACAGATACAGTGTGCAGTTTCATCTGGATACAACTTTATTAAAAAAGAAATTTAAAACATTTTTTATTTAAAAATGAATTTAAACCAAAATAAATAAAATCTAAATATAGTCGTAGTGCACTGCCACAACCCACTGAAAACATTTTGGTAAACTATATACAACATATAATGAAACGGGCGAAAAGGAAAGGCTGGGTGCGCTGGATTTATAACGCAAGACAAAATGAATGCGGCACAATTATTGTTTTATCTCGATCATTTTGTTTTCATAATCATTTGAAGCCAAAATCGTAATTGAAACACAAACATTTGATTAATCACCCAGCTCTACTGGCCCGTTCATAGAAAGCTTAAAAATGTCAAATAGGACAATTTCCACATTTTGATAAAAGTAAGATTTGTGCAATAGCGTAAAACCCATTTCTAAAGATGCGCCCCTCTTCAGAAGGCCACGGTGCCAACTTAACTTGCATTGGAGACTTCGGGAGGGAAGACAAGACAACAAACTGTTGAGTTTCACAAATCCCTGATCACGCTGATCACGATGAGCTTCAGGACACAAGTTGATATTACGTTTCATTTCAATAACAATGCCTCTGTGAAGTCGACCGCCTTAGCAATACCCCCAGAGGGAAACACACTCACATGCACACACACCGAAACAAGCAACATCATGTTCCACTTCGCTTTTACGAATAGGTAATCAACATTAATTAAATCCCTTCGCCTTGACTTTAACACAAACTTTAACCTTAAAGTGCAAAGATTTCAAATAAATGTCCTTTTTTTATCTCTATGGTCTTCATGTGAGCAGAGAAAACGTACACACCCTCACACACACACACCCTCACAGTTAATTTTCCCTGATATTCCCTCTGCATCCCTTTTAAAACCTGCTCTATTGACACTACACCGTTCCACTGGGACCGCAAAGAAATAATGTGCAGCAAAGATTTATTGCACACACAAATCACACTGCAAAGAGAGAATGTGTTTATCGCACACTCTCACACACCGGAACACACTAAAGTGATTAGGATGCACAAACACACACACACACACATACACACACACACACACACGGCAGTGTTTATCATGCAAACACACCCTCTCTCACACACATCTTTCCTCTTTCACTCACACAATGAAATACAGTGTAGTGCAATATTTTTGTTGCACACAAACACACACACCCACACAGACACACACACACAGTTGCATGGGGAAGGAACCTATTTAAATGCTAAGTAAGCGCCCTCTCCCTTTTGGACCGATGTGATTATACTGCCGATCTCATAAGCAATGCTTTACGACTGGATTTGCACATGTAGAACTTAATTACAAGAGGCCTCGCTTCCCTCTGTGTGTCGTATTCATGGGAGTATATCTATTGAGAGAGGTGGGATTGAAGCTATTACCTCGCTGCTCTGTGTGTGCATGTGTTTGTGAAGCCAATCTATCAGCAGTTTAGCCAAGATTAATGTTTACATAAACAGGTTTGGGCTCAGTTGCAGAATTCTGTTTGTAAACTCTCTCTCTCATCATTTTTCCCCTCTCTCCTTTTCCTGCCTTTGTTTTAACATGTGTGTTGTACACACACACTGCCACACATTTTGCAGATCAAAATAAGTTCCAGTGAGTGGACCAAAATGGAGTAAATGAAGAGTAAGCAAAGAAAATTAGATTTACCAAGTACAGTTACCATCAGAATGTTTACCATCCCAATGGACCATTATGGTTAGAGATGGGTATTGAGGACCAATCCTGTTTACGTATAGGCTACTGACGATTTAGCTGTACTTATTGCACTACTATATTGGCAAGATAACACGCAAATTGTAACTATGGTAGCCTAAACATTTTAAGTGATCAAAAATCAGCACATAAGCATTGTTGTTGTGAGCATGTTAGCATGCTGACGTTAGCATATTTGCTCGAAGCAAGGCAGTTCCCAAGTACAGGTTCACTGCGCTGCTAGAATTGCCATCAATCTCTGAACCTATCCGCTGTCGGTCTGACGACGATTTAGTCTCTGAGGTCAACCGCCAATATTTCTGGGGTTCCGGTGTAGCCAGCCGATATCCGGATAATGGATACCCAGGCCAAGACTTCCTCTTCTGTGTGTCGGTCATTGTTTACAGTCCGAATAGCAATTTGAGATGCGAGAATGGAGATGGAGTTAAACAGATATCTGCATATGAATGCCATAAAAAGCCAATAGTCAATGGGTTCTGAGATTGCATTTCGGCCAATGTGTTCAGGCCTCTTATGCTCTCCACACGGACTGTTAAACTCCATGAAACCAAGGCCAATTTAAAAGTGATTGTGGTCCGAGAAGTATTGAGCAAACAGACTACTAATGGCTACCCTAACATTTCTAATACTAAAATCTTGTCCCATCGTGTACAGATTCTGTATTCATATTCAGATATCTGTTTGTGGAAATGACATGGCTATAAACTCTTAGTCTTGGTAAATATTGCTTTCTACAATACCGATCCAATATGGACGTATTTGAACACATCTTTAATTTCTACTGGTTGCTGACTGAGCAGAACCAAAACCAAACCTTTTCCCTAGATGTCTTGCGGGATGTATTGATGACACATTTGATGCACCACCAGCTTTAGTTTGATGATTTACGTTTCTTCATCCTAATCCTGTAGATTCTCCCTGAGAAAACAAACACGCTTTTTTTCCCTCAACAGAAACTTAAAAATGAATAATGCAGGAGAGCTGCCACGTTCTATCTTAGGAGCACTGCTACTTTTGTTTTACACTCATTTGTTTACATGTCTTTGGAACTTTTGAGAGTTGTTCCTTAAAGTAATTTATTTTTGCAAACGTCCAATAAATATGTAGTGAAATGACATTCATTTTGAATATTTCTGCCAGAACAAAAACTTAAAAATAAAAAGACACGAATGTATCGGACAATGTAATGGAAAACATGAAAACCATTTGATATGTAATAAAAAAAAATATGCCTGCAACAACCTCCATCCAGCAATCCATCTCCTATTGCCAGTTCCTCCACGTCGCAGAACTTCACTATGAATCAAAACCAACTAAAATCACAGAGTCATAACTTAGTGCTTGCAAGACACCTTTCTGCAGTGCAATAAGCATGGTTAGCACTGCATCGATGGCTATTTGAAGGATTACAGTATAGTCCCACCTTCCCATGTGAATCTGCTACCTTTTAGATGAGACACTGGTTTTTTCATCAACTTGTCAATTTTGAGAGTTTGGGCTATTTTGCTTATTCTTTCAGACTTCAAAGAAAACATCCAAAAAAAATACATTTAGGGGTTTGCGTCACTGACTTTGTCTTTTGCATCTGTAGATTTATCCTAGATTCACATATTCAAACATAACATTTCAGAAAACTTTTAAAACAAAAAAGTCTTGTCTTAAAGTAAGTAATCAACTGAGGAAGTTTCATGCTGATATCTACAAGTTATTTTGTTTAACCTATTCACCTGTAGTGTGTTGCAGAATGTATGAATTTTACAATACTTATCTTTAAAGGACATCTTCTCAAAATGAGTTTTTTCTCAGACTCTGAGCCAGAAGTCTCTTCTGCAGCAGCTCTTACATACACCACATTTCCCAGTTTCATTCCTCTCTATATGCTGAAGCTTTGTACTGAGGGGTTTGTTCACGTTCACATTTCTTCTTTTTTTTATTGCTGTTGACAGCATTTTCTGATTTATGGAGAGATATCAAAAACATCCCTCTATAAAAACATTTGACTCCAATATGTCAACAAAATAAAACAAGATTTTTTTAACCTGGCTTTATTCAATGTTCAGATTTCTGTTCTGGAGATGTATGTGCATTACCATATATTTATTAAGTTAATGCCTTATTTGCATATTTAAACATAGAATTTCAGAAAACTTAAAAAAGTAATTTGTCTTGATGCAAGTAATCAACTGGAAAAGTTTAATGGTGGAATCTATTAGTTACATTTGTTCTCCTCTTCATTAGCAGACCAGATAACTCTCGGACACTTCCCACAATTGCCCGTAAAATGAGTACTTCACTCATATTGCTGTAACTACATGAACTGAGAGTTTAACTGCATGGATTCGGCCTCACTCTCATTATTATTTAAAAGACCTCATAATCACATTTTTCATGGCCAGTTCTGTAACCCGCTGATCTGAGACACATTATCCCTGAACACCATAAACTGGCAACCAGTGCCCAGAGAGCACCTTCTGGCACGAAAAGAGACAATTTGAGCGAAAGTCTTACAGCTTCATTCAGACTGTGGCACTGTCAGAGTCGCTGGAGTCGTTGCCAGAGTGAACTCTCTGGGTGAGGAGGAGGTGCAGCTCAGCATTATAATGTTCCAGCTGCAGTCAACACAGTGTAGCTGGGCAGATAAACTTGTTTTCCAAATTGCATTTTGTCCGACCACAACTTGCCGCCTATTATGTTATATTTAAATTTAAGCATGATTGAAAATTTAAAAAAATAAAAATAAAAAAAAGAAGCAATTTCCGGTATCATCAAATTAATCTATTCTTTTTTTTCACATTGTTTAAGCAGTAGCACTCATGAATCCCTCTGATAGGGATTTCACTCTGGCCTGATGAAACTACAAACTGCGTTGTATCTTCTGCTCTCCATTAATAAAGCCATGGCTGCTATTTAGAGGCTGACGGAGATAAATGGAGAGAGAAGGAGGAGGAGAGTGAGGGAGGGAGGGAGGGAGGGAGGGAAGAGCAAGACAGCAGGACACTGGAGGGTAGAAGAAGCCTCCATTGTTTATTATTTTCACAGGCACGCACACACACAGTTCCTATTTTTTTGTTGCGCTGAGGGGACTAAAAAAAGAAGAGTCCCCAGAGGACAAACAGGTTAACCTGTTAAAGCCTACACACACACACTCCACGCACACAGATGTACAGTGTACTGTTCTGAACGGCTTCATGGAGAATTACTATCAGCAAACGTTACTATCATGTGTAAGAATTTTCCACAGGCAGACTAGAAAGAAAACTCCGATGTGTCACTTGAAACTGAATTTGAATCATTTATATTTGAATTGCTCAACTTGAATATTTGCTTTGTGAGACTGAATAAAGATCGCATAATTTGAAAATGCATGTATTTGCTTGGAACTTTATTCTAATAAACTCGAAACCGAATGCAATATTAGAAATTAGATTCAGTTGCTTTGAAACTATTTTTGATCCTCACTGAAAACTCGACTCACAAACAGTTCTCACAATTCAGATTCAGTTTACTGAGACATCAGGATTCCGAGGAAGAGCAACCGAGTGCAGATTCTATTGGAAAGAAATTGAAGTGTGAGAACTGAACGTGGAGGTTTATAGAGGGTTGAGTTTTCAGTGTGGATAAAATACAGTTTCAGTTTCATAACAGTACATTCAGTTTCAAGTTTATTGGAATTAAATTCCAAACCAAAACATTCAATTTCAAATGATGCTGCTCAGATTCGTTTTTTCAATGAAAATACAAATGTCCCAACAAATACAAATGTTGGATTCAAATTCAGGTTTTTTATGTAATTATTCAAGATGAGACTTTGAGATAAAAATCTAAACGACTCAAATGAAGGTTTTAGTGACACATATTTCTGCCTATAATAAAATAACAGGATTTCCTCTGTATCAAATCAGAATATTTGAACCTGTGAGACGTCCTCTTCTAGAATTAGAAAAATTATCAAAGCTATATCGAAGCTATACATGATTATGTGCAACCACATTTAGAAAGTTGAATTTGTGGCTCGACACACAGACTCTTTGAGCTCTTATGTCAAAGCTTGTTTCCTGAATAAGCAAATGTACCAACATTGGTGCTTAACTGGCTGTGACTGTGTCGTGCCTGTTGGCTGTAACTGCTCCACTGTTGATTTGAAGCCATTTAAAGTGGCTGTGACATGTATATAATCCCTGTCGATTTAAATTTAGCTTTGGCTCTCTTTGATCTTTGGCACCTCTCACTGAGACAGCCGAGAAATTTGACAGGAAGTACAACCTTGCATAGGGTCTGTGCTGCAAATTTAGATGTATAATTAAATAAAATGAGTATATAAAGTGCATTTCACAGAGGAACAGAAAATGACTTGTCTAGGGAAACACAAGTTTTGGACTGAGACTTCACGAGGGACTTGTTGATTTTGAGGCCTTAACTCAGGGCTCAGGACAAAAAAAATAATGCAAAAGAATGCGCTTGACTCCGACGCGGCTATGGCCACAGCAGCCTCGTCAACATGATGGAAGCGGATGAGAAAATGTTACTTGGCCCAGTGAAAGGAAAGTTTACATTAATAAACTCCCGGATGTAACTGTTGATGCTCCGTTCTGTGAGATTCCTGCAGCAAAGAATGTTCGAACCATCGGAGAACTTCAAGCCTGAAATATCACCTCAACGCAAAGCACTCAGCAGCTCGGAGCTAGCTAGCACCACCACTGATGCTAAAGAGAGCGTCCCGTCTCATCATAGATCTCGATCAGGCCTTCAGACGCAGAATGAGTCGGTCTACCTGTGACACGTTAACAACTCCATCAGAAATGGATTGCAATGGACTGCAGGTGGTAGAGGACAGGGGGTTAACGGAGGGTTAACGGAGGCTTTACAGATGGCGTCAAAATACACAACTTTTAAAGATATTGTTTATTGTGCAATGAAAGATGTTATGCCCGATATGAAATTGCACTTTTTGTCAAACTGATGGTCTGTGTTGTCTAATTGTGGCAAACAAGATATTGGAGGAAGAGTATTGACATAAAAGACATGTTGACCTTTAAGTTTATAATGCCTACTCATTGATTCACTCATCTTCCAAAATCCATTTGAATATTTTGAAATGCTTCTCACAGCAAATATTGATATATGCAATAAATTTAGATAAATTTAGATTAATTAATCACAGAGCTCGTAATTAATTAGATACATTTTTTTAATTGCTTGACAGCCCTAGTTTTAATTAATAGTTTAAATAAATGTCTGTTAGGTTTAGAGTCCCTACACTTAGTATAATTGTTTTCCGAATCACAAACATCACATCTTCCTGTATTGTGTTTTATACTTTAAATAATTTGAATGTTAACCTTTTTAATAAAACAATGGCTAAATAAACATAATAAACATTTCAAAAGTTCCATGTTTGCTTGTTGTTCATCTTCTAGAAAAGTTTTTCTGGAAACTTAGTTTAACAATCTTTAATTATCAGATGTCAGAGCATCTTGACTGCACTTCATCACAACTTCATTACCATAACACAATAGCTAAGCTGTTTGCAAGATGATTCCAATGAGCCAAATCGCAGCCAAACCACTTCTTTAAAAATTCTGTGGGTAACACAGTAGAATCAGCAGATAAATGTGTCGAATCAGTTCTGCAGGATGCTGATCTTTGCCATATTATGGCTGCTGTTTGAGCAGGCTGGGGCTACACTATTGCTGTATTTGATCAGAATCCATAGGGATTGGCCCGTCAGACCATGTTAAGTCAACTAAGGATAGGCTACCCGCACTGGTAGATGTGCTGAAGGCTGAACTAGAGAGTCACAATGAGGAAGAGGAGGGGTGAGGAGCAAGAAGATAAGAACATGAAAGGGACAAGAAACATAGATATGCAGAGATACAAGTGGAGCAGATGCTTGCAGTTTATTGTTCTACGTCTTATACTAAATGATTATATGCTATTCTATTTACATTTTGGAGCAGTGTTTGGAATTTCTATTGGAAAACTGAAGCCTCCAAAATGACCTGAATCAATTACTTTTCTGATATAGTTTCAGCAAAACTGAGAAACTTAACAACAAGGATCAATTGGGCTGTCGTATTGAAAACTGAGCATATGTCTGGCCTGATGCCACAAGTCCTCATGCTTAAATTGTCAATAGTTTTGTTATCAATGGCTTCCAAAGCAACCTGTTTGAATGTTTCACCCGTTTAAAATGTTATTGGCGCATTGAATGGTTGTTATCTGTTGTTATCACCACCATTGGAATGGTTCAGATGAGGCAAACTGCACCTACCCACGTTACAAAAGTCAATGTGAAACTTGACAGTTTTAAACACATGCTTAACATTTTGAATTGCTTATTTTAGGTTAAGGCAACAAAACTACTTGGTTGGGTTTTGGAAAAGATGATGGTAGGGTTAAGATAAGTACACTTGTTACGTAACATAACTTAAATAAGTCTTAGCTTCATACAAGACACAGACAGTGGTGTCTTGTGTGAAAGTCCTGTGTATATTGACATTGATAATGGGAAAATGTTATCAGTTGAAGTCAGGGTGATTGTGATCAATACAGTCAAACCATTAACATAGCTGAAAAATGATTGGTTACCTTGTTTTGTCTAGAGAGGACAATCATTATTTGTACAACCGCAAGACATTTTTATGAAAGCATAATCACGGGTTGTTGTACTGTAAACCGTTTGATCAAATTACCAATGCTGCTGTTTTTCTGGTATAGACATGCACCCAGTTGTTTACTTATGAACGTTTGAAGTGATTTCTTATTAATATAGTTGAAAAAAGATATATCCTTTGATATATCTTCTTATCTTATATTATGTGTGTGTGTGTGTGTGTGTGTGTGTGTGTGTGTGTGTGTGTGTGTGTGTGTGTGTGTGCGCGTGATGATGCTCGGTTGGGTCTGGATAAGCTGAGCTGTGATGTGTTCCTCACAGGCACAGGACTGGCCTCGCCCCCATCACTACTGATGTGTGTTTCTGTTTGATGGGGACAGAATCCCCCTGCACCCCCACCGTCACCATCCACACCAACCCACAAAGACATACACGGTCAACAAACATCGCATCAATTATTATAACTGATAAATTAGTGGGTTGTGTTATGCCAGAGCTCTGTTTAATCCCAGAAGACTTCTTTTCATTTTGCACACAAGAGAAACAATACAAATTCATAGATGCACACTTTCTATTTCTGTACGATGAAAATTATATAATCAATCAATGTCTTCAACCTAATACCTCTTTTAACACATTAAGTTTTTTTGGAATGCCCCATTTTTCTGCCTGAGTTGTAAAATGATGTAATTCAAATACCATGAAATAAGCTTGCTGCTTGCTCAGGGTTTGTACTCAAAAGGTCTAAAGCTTATACAGTACTGTGACAACAAAATCTCCATTATATTAGGCATGCACTTTGAAAGTATATTGCTTGTCTAGATTGAGGGGTTTAAAGGCAGAACAAATTTAGTTTGTTTAACTTCAAAAAGCCAGCAGGACAAAAAATACTTTGGTGTTGTTCCATTGCAAAGGTTTCTTCAACTTTTCCTACCGAGGACCCAGAAGAAAAATGTCGTCTCACTCTGGGATCCAGTCTCATTAAAGCATATTGCCTCTTTTGTCAAATGACGACGCGCCAGAAGGAGCCCTGTGACCAGAATGTCTTACACAAGGACAGTTAATAGCTGCTATCCAGACGCTGTGACCGGCAAGATGAGTAATGCTGCGAGGGACACTGGTGTCTACTCTCAGGGAGAAGAAACACTAAACTTTGTAGCTAAATGACACTCTCTGAAAGTCTGTTAATACGGCAGCCTGAAGGGTAAAAAGTGTGTTGTCCCATTAAAGACAAGGTTGAAAGCAAATCACATCCATACCTTCATCATAACGAAAACATTTTACATTAGTGTTGAGGTTAGTTCATCTAATGTAAGTCAGCACTCACGCACAAAACCACACTCGGAGGTCGTCATGTGGAGCACACCAACCTTCAACTGGATGATCTTTGTTCAAAGCCTCATAGTCAGCAGGCATCCACCCTGCTGACTATGAGCAAGACACTGAATCACTGAATCCTTATCAGCTGCAGGGCTCTTATCTGAGCTGAGTCTGACCTCCACATAGATGAGAACTGACCTACGGGCACCATAACAATTCCACAACAAACATTGTAATAATAGTAGCGGTATAAGCATTAATACCCCCAATCTGCATGTTCTGCAGATTAGCCAGAAATGGTAAATGACTAATACGGGCTGTACCCGAATCAGAATGATTTGATTTGAATTGGATTTGGCTGTTCAAAACAAAGATTCAACTATATGTTCCTTCCCCAACTTGGTGCCAGGGATAGCAGCTCGGTGTGGGAGGATACCTTCGTGGGACCTCTACCCATTGCTTGTTGGTCTTCGCCGACCGCATTCCCTCCGTGGCGGTGCGTCGTGACTAGGACTCTAGGTCGGCCCGGGGTGAAGATGGCTTGCTTTATAGCACCCCTCGCACAGACCTCATCGCTTCCTGGGGCTGTTGGCTTAGTGCTCATTAAGCTCCCTCTCCTTGTGCGTGACTGTCAACAGGGCTGTTCAGTGCAGTGGTCTGCGGTGAACATTAACCATGTCTTATTTACCAATGCTTTCACCATTCATATCTATAGCCGACAACCACCTGTGAGAAACACTGACATGAATTTAGCAAGAGCGCTTGCCCTGCTAGAATATAAATAAATATAATAGAATGCGCTCTGACAAAAAAAACAAGGAATATTTCAACATTTTGGGAACTTATTCTTTATTTTGCTAAAGTAAGATGAGAAGATTGATACAATTCTGTTAAATATGTTACTGAAGCCAGGAGACGTTTAGCTCATCTTAGCATCAAGACTGGAAACAGGAGAAATGGCTAAAGATAAGAACATCAGACTAGCAGCACCTCTTTCTATCATTCAATCATTGCTATAATGAAATGCTATATCTTGTTTGCTAAATCTGTAGAAAAGTGCCCTGTAAAAACAAAACGTTGTGGTTTTAAGCGGGGGTTATGTACCAGACTATTTATTGGCCTGGAGCCATGACTTCCTGGAATCCCTGCTGATCACATGGAAACAGCAATGTTTACAAACAACATTCCAGGTGGTAGGCCAGGCCAGCTTTATCCTTGCTTTTAAATAAGCGAAGCTAACATGGCTAATCAACTAGCTCCAGCTTCATATTTATGATACGGATATGAGAGTGGTATTGATCTTCTCATCTACTCATTCTTGACAAGCATATTTCCCAACATATTGAACTATTCATTTAAGTCACATTATACGTTTTAATCACCCTTTACACATTACCAAAAGGAACAACTTCCACGCTTAGAATTTTAAGTTCGATTGACCAGTCACAAGGTGGACGCTCAAACTGGATGTAAACATTCTTATTATACATTAATTAATGACATTTTATTCAAAAGAAAGATCGCTGCATCCTTAAAAATATTGACAAAAAAGAGAAAAGCAGCATTGCTTTTTGCACCTCTCCATTAAACTTCCTGCTCAGGGACACCTAATGACGAATTGTTGTGGTACACACCTTTGGAACAAATCAGGCTTGAATTGCAAGGTTTTGCCAATTCTAGTCGGTCTCCATAAATAAATAAATAAAGTGCGCTTTCAGTTTTCCAGATATTCAATATCCAATTAACCACCAGGCTGAATGTATTTCTGCATCTTGCCAAAATGCCACTGAGCAATTTCTTTCACGACACAAAAATAAAGGCTCTTTGATCATTTCAGCATGCATGACATTACATTATCCCAGAGATTCACAAAAGTGTAAGGATTCCAACATTGTGTGGCATCACTTTGATCAAAATTGCTCTTTGAAATTTTGCAATACACATGTCATAATAGTATCACACATGCCAGGCGGCATACAACTGATCAGAGGTTTCAATGTAAAACAGAAGTTGTATAATTAGAGCCTCATAGAACTAAAGAAACTCGGTTTTAAGAAGCACAAACAGTTGGTTTTCCATTGGCAACCACGTATTTTAGGCTTAACAATTAATAGATTTGAGATTAATCACGATGGACATGAAATATAGTCATATGAGTAAATATCAACCATCAATTCCAAATAAAAACCTAACAATAAATGCAAAATTGGGAATGCTGAGGTTCAAAGGTCTGTCTTGGAAATGGCCCCGGCACAAGGTTCAGTTGGGCTGTTGCCACGTAATCAATTAGTTTATAAACCACGTAATCAATTCGTATACAACCCACGTAATGGCGAGCCAGGACAGATGAAGTATAAAGTGTGACACCCAGGAGACTGCTGTTTGTCCCGTGTGAAACTAGAAGCCAACGTTGACCTAATTGTCACGTATCTTCCGTATGTAAGTTAAGCCAAAAGGTCTGGTGAGGAAGATCATGTGATATGAGTCAAAGCTCCAGAACAGCTACTATAAGCCAGGGCCAAGAGGGGTAAACAACAAGCCAAAAAAACAACAGTAAGCAACACTTTTCCTTATAGGTAATGCTTCATTGCTGCTGTTGAGGGAACTGTTTGTATTTGGTTTTGAAGTTTTCATTTGACAGTTTTTCACAGATTCCCAGTATAAGACCCCATAAACTAGACCACAGTGAGAATAATTGGTGCAAACAGGCTGAATCTACAATATTTCAAATCTACAGTAATGCAGCTGAGAGCTCTTCAATAGCATCTTCCTTCCCTCTCTCTCCCTCTTTCTCTCTCGTTCATCCTGTCTTCCCCTCTCGTATATTTCCCGTGCCTCTCTGTGCCTTGTCATCCCCTCTGCAATTTATAGATCTCTCTCCTCTCTCTTCTCTCTTCTCTCCTGTCCTCATGTCTCTAAATCTATCATCCCTTCTTTATTCACTATATCTCCTCTCCTCCATCAACGATTTCATTTTCTCATCATCCTTTTTTTCTTCTCCCTCCGTAGCTTCCTACATCATTGACCTCCTCTTTATTTTCAATTGTGTCTTTCAGTTCATACCTCCTCTTTACCCTTATCGGTTCACTTCGGCTCAAATTTAAGACAGGTAATCGTTTTAAATATCAATAAATATAAATTATTCACGTTCACCACAGTTCCACTGAGCTGATTTTTACATGTGTGATGATCTACACAGGCAGAGAGGTTACAAAAATGTGAAGAAACTGGAACTTTTTGTAATTTGGCTCACTTCATTTCAGTGGCTTAGCGGGGATTCAGTGTGTCACAGGAACACCGGGTGATGAAATGGATTAGTTTTACCACGGAGCAATTATAATAGAAAAAACCGCAGTAACTCCCTCTGCACTATGCTCCTTCTCTCTCCTCCTCCCTCCTTCTCTCTCTTCTTCCTCCTTTATATCCCCTCTGACATCTGTCCATCTGCTCGTCTCTTTCTACCTGCCTTTTTCTCTTATGTTTCTCATCCCTTTATTCATCTTTTCTTTTTTCTTCTTGTGTCTACTTGTTCTGACTTCCCTGGTGGTACTAAGTACATTTCATCAAGTGCCCCTCTGTTCTTAAACAGTTACTGAACCAATACAATAAATCTTGTTTTTGCTGACCTCTCCCCTTGCTGTAGTGATGTTCAGGTGTGTTCCAGGACCTGGTGACATTGGTCGCTTGTAATTGCATTGTCCGTCTCTGCGCATGCATCGGAGTAGTGGTTGTCTGATAGAAGCTGTCATAAACACACTTTTTATCCAGTTTTACGCCACATTTTTACAATATACTTTTCAGATATTGTTTTTAACTATATGTTTTAACCAGATGAATGATTGTATCAGATGTTTGTATCTTAAATTATCAGAGAAACAAGATGAGCATATGTTAGCCTTTAGCTCGCAGCCGCTCCGCCCTGTGCCCACCAAGGAATCACTGACTTTTAAAGTGAAACTGCTTTATTCTGTGTTTTTAAGAGCTTTACTCAACAGGCCCATTTGTTTTGGAGACGAGGAGTCCTCTGCGGATAATTCGGCTCCCGGTAAAAACCTCCTGAACGATGAACAATGAAATAATCCTAATCGGGAAAAGATGAATTAAGTGTTTATGTTACTAATTCTATTTGTGTCTTTGGATTTATCCTAACTTCTCCAAAAGATAGAAGTATTAGAAAAAGTCTCATTTGCATTTGTAAACATATATTTTTTGACGGTTGACAGTATTTTTTGATTTATGGAGTGATACAAAGAGATATCCAAAACATTAATAATAAGTCTTAATTTAAGTAAGTATATATAAGTTTCATGGTGATTAGTTAAAATGTTTACCCTATTTCCCCGTGGTGTCTCCTCTTAATGTACTGGTTCTTTAACATAAGTAAAGGATCTGGATACTTCTTGGAACACAAGCCTTCTCTTGCCTTCTCTCTTCCTCTCCTCCTCTCCCATCCCTGCATGCCTGCTGTAAACTACCCCTCCCCTCCCCATCCTGGTAATAGATGGCCGATGTTGGTCAGTGTGACGGAGTCATTCTGCTGCCAGTCCATCTACCTACTCGTCGGATCTATGGGACAGCAGCTTCACACTATAAATCAACACATGGCTGCTCGCTCTCCCTCCATTCTGACGATTGATGCGCACCTTGTCGCTAAACAGTCGAGATAATTAAACCCCACGCCTCCCTCCCCTGTGTGTAGGTGTGTGTATGTGTGTATGTGTGTGTGAAAGCCCTGCTGTTGCACACGCATACACGCTTAGACGACACACATCCACTCTGTCTTCCTCTCACACACACCCACCCACACACACACACACACACACACACACGCACACACTATTACACAAACACACAATCTCTCTTTCTCTACACACACTCACAGAGATAAAAAAAAGAGAGGGAGGGCTGGCGTGAGAGGGAGAGAGAAAGCACCTGCTGGGCTTTAAAGCACTCAGACAAACAGTGTCTGTGTTTGGGAAGACTTGAACAAATGGGAAAATTATACAGTGGAACCAAAACGGCACCCTTTCACCCAAGGGTGCATCACCCCAACCAGCTGAAGGGGATTCTTAGAGCACATTTCCAATGATTTTTTGTGTGTGTCTAAGTTTGTACACAGGCATGTACACCTGACTCTTTGTAAATTGGAAAAATGATAGGTTTTGGTTATCTATGGAGCATGATCGAACAGATCAGTTTATGTGAAGGCATGGATGGATTAGTGAACGGGCCTAATAGACACAGGGAACCAGGAGCGGAGCCTCTGTGTGAAGGGATTGTGACCATTTGCTGATGCAGTGGTTCCCAACCTTTTCTGTCAGACGTACCCCCACTGACCTTTCAGATGAGCTTGAGGAGTCCTTCATCACCACCCACAGTCGAGTTCAAAACATATTTATTTGAATATAATTAACTGGATGTTAACTATAACTGATGTGAAAGTGGATAGTGTTACAATATGTTTTCATACAACTGAAGTGTCAATGTTGAGGACACTTTGTTCACATTCGCATTAATATAACAACAACTCAGCTAAACAGAATGCTTAAATGGACACTTCTAACTCAATCTACTACACTAACTATTTTAAGCATTTATCCATTACTCTTAGCTATTTGAGACATTAAGCCATTACGTTTAGCTAACGACTGCAGCCAGCTAGCTAGCTGTTTTTTTAGCTATCTAATTATTAGCAATTTATCGATTACTTTAAGCTATTTCCAACCATTTATTCCTTACTATTTGAAGCATATAGCTGTTACTTGGCCAAATATTTAAAGAATATTTAAAGAATGTATCCATTAGGCTACTTTCAACAATTTACTTTAGCCATTTCAGACATTTAGCCACAACGTTTAGCTAACGAAAATCTATCTAGCTGTTATTTTTTTTAGCTTTCTACAATGTATCCTTTACTTTAAGCTATTTACAATATTATGTCATTGCTTCAAAGGTATTTGAACCTATCACGTTGAGTTATTTTAAACATCTAGCTGTTACTCAGCTAACTATTTAAAACCATTTAGCTAATACTTATTGGCCTATGTGTATGCTTCAATTTCTCTGCTCGCTTGCTTAAACATTTTCTCTCACTTACACATGGTGTCCAGGTGTTATTGATTTTTTCAATATAGTTGAGCTACTTGCAATGTACCCCCTGACAACTGCAGAAGTACCCCGTGGGGTACCAGTGCCCCGTGTTGGGAATCAGTGCTTAGTGGAAAGTCAATGAAACAACTGCAAAAAGACACCTCAAAGAGACAAAACCTTTGTAGTTTGTGTCTCTCTCAGTTTGGAGCGTCTTCGTCCTATATACAGTAGCTACATGTCGGCAAGGGCTCATAATAAGTCCACGTTTAAAGATATACAAATAAGAAGAAGGAGTGATCAGCACAAGCCAAATGAGAACAAATTTAAACTCAAGAAAACATATTTTCCCCATGTTTAAACTGACTTCGGCTGCACTTCAAACATCTCTGTGTATCGCTTCTGCTGCTCTCCTCTCTGGGGGATGCCTTTCTCACCCTTGACGCCCGGCTTGTAGCGCATTCATATTACTTCATAGCCACACAGGGGGTTGGAAAAATGAATAATGAGCAGCCTATAGGGCTCATGGAGAGTTCAACAACCAACACAATCGAATCAAAGTGTTAAAGACTTGATTTCCAGAAGAATCCAGCTCTGTTTTGTTCGGCTTCTCACTAATTCATGGACACACACATGCCATTAGACGACACACGAGCTCTCCCTCTTTTTCTCACTCGTGCGTAAAAACGCTCTCTCCCCTCTCACATCCACCCACAGACCAGGTGCGCACGAGCGAATAACCCTCTCTTTATTCCTCTCTCACACATAGGCATACGTACACAAGCAGCCCATGAAGTGAAGTTATCACACATGCGCGTAAAATCGGAGCGTGACATCCTCTTACCTGGCGTTTTGGAGTAACTAATCCTCAATCCAAGCGGCAGAATCTTGACCAGACGTTAACATTTGCTGAAATAATCCCACCTTTGGCTCTCTCTCCTCGTGTGTCTTCTTATAAATGAAAGAATATAGGTCGTTTCTTCTCCTCCTCTCCGCCAAAAAAAAATAGATTTACAGCCTAAAACAGGAAAGTCTCTCTGGCTGCAAAACGAATACAATCCATCTCTCCCTTCTGCTCCAAATCTGCTCCAATTAACCGCAGTTACGCATCCTCTCCTCTCTCTTTTCTCCCCTCCGCCCTCGTGTCTATCTCGTTCGGGCCGGGTTGTAAAACAGAGACAAGTAGGTAGACCTCTGCGTTCAGTCTGTCTCTGTCCGGGCACTGGTGTGGAAGAGCCGCTCTACTTTGCGCAGCCAAAAATAACTTCCAATCCAACTGGAATCCCGCGAAGCACTTGCACTATAACAATCCTTATTAAATTATTATAATGATTTAACAGTGAAGCTCTTGTGGCAGTTATGAGTTTATGGTCATTCTTGTAGTACTTTATGGTACTTTCTGCCCTTGTACTATGCCTACATGGGCTTTAATGTAGAGTGTTGGTACTTAATATGTTATCTTTAATGATATAATTCATGTGACAAAAACGTTTGTTCGTACATATGCTTTAATAATAGGTATTTGGTTTGTTTCAAACTGGGTGAAATGGGCAGAGAAGTTGACCTTAATGATGAGATAATCAATCAATAGAGTTCCACTGTGCAGGTTGATTGATCAAATATTCTATCCAGAGGTGTTGTTAGAGGAGCCTCACCTCATGCCCAAAGTGAGGCTGCAGTGCGGGGTTCCCCTTTTCGCCTTAAATCCCCCACAAGTCCAAGTTTGGCGGCTGATAACGTCAATCAACCAATCAATCAGCTGATCAATGACATCAAGCAGTCCATATCCAGACTGAGGTCGATGATATCAAATGAAAGGTTTCAGTTATTTTTGTCCTAATCCATCCGAAAAGACATTTTTGGAAATAAGACACCACGCGTGTTCTCCATTTATCTCCTCTTTTCTCTGTCCTTTACTTTTCTCTCTCTCTGTCCAGAAATACGTCCCTTCCAGGTCAGAGTGTTTTACCCCTCCTGGATCCGATCCCGAGCTGCACTTCTCTGCCAAAATCACACACAAAAAGTCCACTTGAAATGACTTTTGGAAATCCTTTTTGCAGCGCGGGAGCAGCGGCGGTGGGAAAAACGCGAAGCCTTGAGCTGCTTCTTATGGGTTCTCCTCCAAAGCGAGTGGGAGAGGAGGAGGAGAAGGAGATATAGAGTGAGAGGGGGGAGAGAGGAGAGAGAGAGGAGCTGGGTGTACTCGCTTTCAGCTACAGCATAGACAGAGCAGAAGAAGATATGTGAAGGAAAGAGTCCGCTCCTGTGATTAAAACCAGAAAAGAGAAACCACACTTTTGGGTCGGTGGCCGAAATAACTGGAAAGAAGGGGAGAAAAGATCAGATGCGCCTCTTTTCCCCCTTCCAGAAAATAAAACACTTCCTCTCTTTACTGGCTTCCCTCGGATACTTCACCACCTGCCCGGGGAAGGACAGATAAGAGACATACAATCTGCCACATCTTGCGGAGGCTTTTATCCAAAGTGCCTTAAGAGAGTCCACAAGAGAGCGCAGAGCTGCCAGAGAGAGAGAGAGAGAGAGAGAGAGAGAGAGAGAGAGAGAGGGGGGGGGAGAGATAGGCCCTCTGTGGGCAACAATTAAAGAAATATCCTTCCTTTGTACGTGTTGATATTCAAACGCTCACGTATTTCCTAGATGCCAGATCGTTTTCCTGTCCTAGATAAAGAAGAAATTATTGTGTTGGTGGAGATAAGACAGCCATAGAAATTAATGGGACGGACATTCAGCTGCGCTGATTCCCCGCGTGAAGGGCGCTGTTCCTTCAGCACCACGGGGCACACACACACACACACACACGCACACACACACGCACACACACACACACACACACACACACACACACACACACACACACTGCGTGAGAGGGATGTTTAGATTATTTTATTGAAGTTGCATTTTGAAGTTTTATTTTTCTATTTATTGAGAGAGAGAGAGAGAGAGAGAGAGAGAGAGGAGAGAGAGAGAGAGAGAGAGAGAGAGAGTGAGAGAGAGAGAGAGCGAGAGAAAAAAGAGCGTGAGAGAGGAGAGGACGAGAGAGAGAGGAGCATGTTAGAGGAGACTGTTTTCAGCTTCCAAATCTGATGATAATTGATAGCGATAATATGAAGAGGAAAGGGTAGAGAGGGTTTCTTTTTTAGGCTTTCACACATTTAGTTTAATTGATAGATAAAGAAGTAGGAGAGAGGAGGAGAGAGAAAGAGAGAGAGAGAGAGAGAGGAGAGAGAGAGAGAGAGAGAGACAGAAGACCCCAGAGACCAGAGACAGAGAGGACAAGAGGAGAGAGAGAGAGGAGAGAGAGTTAAGATATGCAATTGTTGGGGGGGGTTTGGTGTTTCGGGATGTTGAAAAGTGCTGCTTTGTTGCCCCCTATTGGCAGTGGAGAGAAATTATCTGGGGGATGGAAAAGAAGGGAGAACGGAAAGTATAAGGATGGAGGAAGAACAAAAAAATCATCATTGGGATTGCATAGATGTATGTGTCTGTCTATAACTAATAACTGTCTGTATGTAGCCTTTACATTTAGTTTCACTTTTTACTTTATTTTATATTAATATTTTCCATTCCTTCCGATACTTATATACTTATGTATGCTATATACTTATACATTACTGAATGAACAGATGAGACAGATCTCAATTGAAACTAAATTGAAATTGAAGATGAACAATTACAAATCTATATGGAGATGAAAGTCAAAAAGTCCTCCAAGTTAAACAACAACATAGTTTAAGTGACATATTATACATTTATTACATAGTGTGTCAATGCCCTCCAGAATAGAAATGAGTGTTGCAGAAATGGAAATTGCCTGACATCACTATGGTTAAAGTTTGGTTAGGTTTAGAGAAAGAGCATGGTTTGTGTTAAAGTAAGTACCTTTTCCAAGGTTAGGGAAACTAACTTCTTTAAAGGTATTATTGATTAAAACAAACAAAAAATAATATCCACAGAGATTTTAGAAAGGTGCAGAATAAAAGTATTGCTTTTCCAAAAAAATAAAATAAAACTATGATTGTGAATTTATTATTTTAATGGATTTATTTTTATTTTGTCGGGTTAAAAATTAATGTTCTGTTTATCTCTGTATACGATGTCTGACATGTGGTTGCCGGTGCTAACAAGGCTTGTGAGCCAGTAGTATAATGAAATTGGTATCACGCGGTATCTCTCTGTCGTCAGCGATCAAGAGTCTTAGTAGTTGCCAGTTAGAGAGGAAAATGGCAGCTGTCACCTGAAGGAGATTTAAGGACTAAAAAGACATCCCACGGTGGCCATTTTCCGTCTTGACAGGTAGGCTTAAGCTAGGGTCTGCTAGTTAGCTAACTGCGAAACCACACTGAAATTGACGATTGTTAATCTAACTGGCAACCGCGGTGTTGAGATGTGAACGCAATGGAAGAGGGGAGGGGGAGTGCGTCATCTTGTGGCTGAATGGTATGTTATCAAATTAAACATTTGCAGTAAGGGGACCTTTGTCTTTATGGTGACAATAAAAATCAGGAATCTCTCTCGCTCTGCGGAAGTCATATTTCCCCCTTAGCTTCCAATTTACAATAGTTGCAATTACTATGGCCTCGAGAAGTCTTTTTCACTTGAACATAAACATATTTTGTGTTTAGGCATTTCCTGGAACGACTGATGCAGTTAGGGTTAGGGTTAGGGTTAGTCACTCTGAAGTGTTCCCTAACCACTAAAGGCTTTTTTGTCACCAGTGCAATAGGCATAATCAGAATTGAACTGTCAGGCATGTTCATGGACAACTCAGTCATAAAGGATCTGCCTCAATAATCTTCATGCAGAGAGGAACTGCACACAAACGGTATAAGGTCAACAGGACATGGCGTGAAGGTGAGATTGCATGTCTGACAAAAAGTTAAGACATTCAAAAAACATGAGGCTACACGTAGAGAACTCTACATCCAGGCCTCATTAAAAATATACATTTGAGCAGTCTTGCAAACAGTACAGCTGTAGCTCTAGGAGGAAGTATAATGAGTATTCATTAGAGCATGGGTTCAGCATACCATAAATTAAGTCACACTGAAAAATAATGAGATTCATGATATGAATTATGCACAATTGGGACCGTACTGTACATTGCCAAAGCTAAAATGTGCCCAAGTTTGCAAAGTCTGAGGTTGAACAGGGGTTGTACTGTAAAGACAGTGCGCACCGTGGAGTCATGCACATTCAAACGCATTACATTTGAACAGACGTTAAGACGGACAATTCAGTTGCACAGCGAGGACATGTGTGTGGCGAGTCTCATTAAAGCTGGTTATCGTGAATGATAGCTTGAGTGAAGAGGCTGTTGGTGTGCACGGGTCATTTGGGTATCATTGACCGTGTCAACATGGAAAGCTTTAGAACAGATGGTTAACTAGATGTATAGGGTCGCTGGCAATCCTTCCTGCCCTTTTCCTGACCCTAGTGTCTTGCCGTTCCTAGATGGAGGGCAGCAGACAGCCAATGAGCGACTCACCAGTGCGGAAAATTTGCTGGACCTTATCCCTGGAAGAGGAGACAGTTTATCTAAACTGGGATGGCAGGTGTAAGGATGCTTATTATTAGTATTAGGGAAGTCTAAAAATGTACGAAGTAACATTAAGTGGTCAAAGTTGTTTTGAGAAACCCAACCATAGTGAGCATACCATCTTACCGTAAAGGAATAGTTCATACTATAGGCCTTTACACACCGGGGATTTTTTTTTCCTCTGTGTGATTAATTCACAGGTCAATATATTTTTTTTGAACTGTTGGTTTTGTCATGAGGGCTTTAACACAAAACGTAAACATTGCGGGGCGAAAAAGCAACGTAATCTTTTTCGGAAGAAGGGCAATATTTTTCTGAGCTTTCACACCACAAATTAAGGCATCAACCAATCACATTGTGCAGAGCAGATCCATGTCCCAACGCCATATGAAAAAGGCCAAAACATTATAAAGAGAATAAACTCAAGGACAACAATTAGCATTACGGAACAACTAGGCTATCAGGATAATGGGTAACTTACGTAGTTTACTGCTACTTACTTTGGATGTAGTTGGTAGCAAGCCAACACTGTCAAAGCAAGTTTAGCTAACGTGACACTGAAGCAAATGTATTGATGCAATAAGAGGTGCAAATCTACTCCAACCTGAACATGTGTTGCAACTGTTGCACATTTGCTTTGTTGGCAGTATGAATAGTTTTAATGTTAAATATTGGCAGGCGAGTATCCAAGCATAGCAAATTAAACATGTGAAGGGGCTGCTCTATTACACCATCTATTATGAGGTTGCAGTCAATGCATATACAATATTGAAATATATGAAAACCAGATCCAAAAATGATCTTTTTCAGAACAGAGTTTTGCATATTGGCCTTTAAATTAAATCTTTAGAATATTTTTTTATTATAATTATTTTATTATATTTAAAAGAATTTACATTTCTTGAATTATGTTGCACAAGCAGGTCTGGGAAATGTTAACAGACTACATGTCTACAGCCATGTCAGGGGCTCTATGACGTTCTGCTTAGGGTTAACCTCAGTGTGCTAAAATTCTCCCAATGACAATGCTAATGTTTAGCAGGTATACTACATGGCTGCAGCTATCATTTGCTTTTTGGTAATTGTTTATTCTACAGATTATTTCATTGATAAATTGAGTTATCTGATAAAAAAATACTTTTTCTTTATTTAGGAGCAATAGTAAATATACCAAAGAGAAAACTAATTGGTTTTATTTTTTTTCTAAAGTAAGGAAGGTAAACAGGTCATAATTCCCTCTATAACATTTATTTTATATTGCTGTATTCAAAGAATTGAAATAATTCAAGTTTCTCACCAAAAAAACACATTTTTAAAGTTTACCTCCAAACACATCATGATAACGTTGTAATTTACATTCACCTAATACTCTATACTAATAATGTATATCTATGGAACCTCCATTAGCAAGCAGGACTGTTCTGCACACCGGCTTCTACCAGCTAACAGCCAACGTTAACTAGCTCGCCTTCTGCCGATTTCAGCACAAATGAGTTGTTAAATTTAGTGTGGGAGGTGAATAAACAAAGCCTGGATGCTGTAATGGAGTTACTTGAGTTTCTCAAGGAATCGCTTCAGCCCAGCAGATGTTGAACATTTTCACCATCTTAGTTTAGCACTTAACACAAAGTACAGGCTGATGCAACTGGAGTATAGCCAAGTACTTGCCAAAAAAAGTATTTGACAAAGTGATATTTTGACCTGATGTTCGGATTGACAAAGTCAGATGAAGTCACCAAGAATATATTCATCCTCTGGGGACCATCAATGCCTGTACAAAATGTCATCTCAATGGGTCCAGTAGATACTATGTCACTCAAAAACCACAAATGTCAACCTTATAGTGCTGCTGGATGAAAAGTCAGGGGGATACCCAAATTCATTAGGACTCATTAACAGTAGGAGCCATTTTGAAAGATCCAGATCCCGCTGCCTTTGGCTGAGACGGTGCTTAATTACTGCTGCACTATGGCAAACACGTTATGTATGAGGGGGCAGCACTAAACAAAGTTGGAGACAAAGGGGTGAGAAGATGAAGCCAGACTTTTCACTTTGAGGTAAATCTCTCCCAGTGGGATATGTTCCCATCCCATTTAAGATTGTTGGTGAAGGTTTTCCTCAGGAATTGGATTCCAGGGTAAGATGAGCAGACCTGCAGCTTCAAATAGAAATGAGGCCTGAGTTTTGAGTGCTCAGCAGTTGGGCTCACTGACAATTCTTGGCAGGTACTTGAGAGACTCCTATTTTATAGTGATTATGGAGTCATTGCACTCTACGACGGTTTCTCGGGTCTACTTTTAAACTGAAGTTGAAGTATGTCTGTCTGGCTTCAGCATTAGTATGTTGTAACCATCTGGGCCTCTAGAAGCCATGAAGGCATTAGAGAATTAGGGGATTGAACCTTTAATTGTGGGGTAAAAGCTCCTCTCCATTTTGTTGTCTCTCCTGTGTTGGAAGGGTAATTCATTCCTCCAGTGGCGCTGAAGGAAGACTGCAAAGCCAGGATGTTCGGTTTCATTTTTATTATCTTTCCTAATAGTAGCCATGGAATGACATTTGCTTTTTGCCTGAGGGGGGATGTACACAGCAGCAAAATGATTGAAACAAACTCTCTGAGCGAGCAAAATGGCTTGCAGGGAAAAAGCAGTATTTCAAGCATGAGAAAGCCAAGCTGTGATTCAACAGGCGTGACGGAGTACCACTTGTTTTCGATATTCAAACATACATCCCTTCCCTTTTCTTTTGCTTGTGTACCACAGTCCGACTGATTCAGCGTATACTCCTCTACGCCGCTGTGCCACCAGCGTTAAGGGAAAACCAATTTTCCTGGATATACACTGCTGAAGTAAAGTCATTGTTAGCTCTGGTTAGCAGTTGTAATTTATTCATCTTCTTACTTTGGGTGTGAACACTAGATACTCGTGGATGGGCAGCATGGACACTTTTGTGTCCTTCAGCAGCAATGTGCTCTAGTATGTTTTCTCCTTCTCAAGGCTCTAATTATACAGATTCTGGGGGAGGGAATCCACATCTCATCAGCAGCTGCTGGTTAAAATATCCAAGGGAGCGCTCAGATATGTGGATAAAAGCCAGCAGGCAGAGAGTCAACTAGTATTCAGAGGAGAATCCACTTGATGGAGAAAAGACATAATTCACAAGAAACAAATCTGAACCAAACTGCACCGTGCCAAACAGAGGACAGTTTGTATCAGCTAATGGAGGGAAGCAGTTAGATATAAGATTATTTTGAGAAAAGTGTGATAACCACTGTTTATCAATCTATCTATCAGACAGTATTTCTCCCACAGTTTGAGTGAGGTCTGTGCTTGTACCAATTGCTGTTCCTTGCTGGGAATAAACATATAAATAGCCTGGTCGTTACTAGCCCACGTTGATACAAGTATTTATTAAAGTTTGGTGTATCCAATTTTCTTTAAATGAATAGTTCAATATTTTGGGCCTCATGCAGGAAGTGAAATACAAACACATTTCCTCTTATTGCTATTCATATTCACGATTTGTTCTTATTTTGTTAGTACCCATTGATTTCTGGGATTCACCAATATTTCTCTTAAGTGGGAGAATGTTTTAGTGTCCGAGAGCACTCTTACCACGATAAGAAAACCGGATGAAGATCATATAGTCCAATTTAGATTATTATATGTTTCAGAGTAATTATAATGATTGAAGTATTACATTTGTGGGATAAAGAAATACAATTTTTGATTGATCCCAATTAAGACTATAAAAACCCTTGAAGGATGATATTGTGTGCGTTCAGCTTCTTAGATGCTTTTTGATTTGTAACGGCAGTACGCTTTGGAAAATCATATGTTTACGTTTTTTAAGCTTATTTAACAATTTCACTACTTCTGAACTTCTTCTTATTAAAGTCTTTTTTTTGGTGGCATCTCTCCAATTCTCCTGCCCTTATATAGTATAAAGCTGCATTACCTGTGCTAATAATTAACAATCAGCCACACGCCTCCAATTTATGATCAAATGGGATTCATCCTTCAGCAGATGTGGATGGTCAAGAGCGTTTGTGCATCTGGAGGTGACTTCTATTTTTTGTTTTCCCTTAAAAAAGAATAAAGGGTAAATATAAGAGAAATGTAAGATGATGTTGCTGCATGCTAATGTTTGTTTTGGAAACCGCTTTACCTCATTTATTTGATTCATACAAAAAGTTTAACAAGGACAACTCACTGCTTTACACGTTGTTTTGTGCAGGAATAATTCTTGGCCGGGAGCAGTGACTTCCTGGATCCAAAATGGCCACATGACAGTAACCACAAGACTCCAGGAAATCTCTGCTCCCGGCCAAGCAATAGTCCCACACAGTCTTTAAGTTACTACAGTAGTAGTGGTAGTAATATTAGTAATAATAATAGTCAAGGTAGTAGTAATATTAGTTCAAGTAGTAGTTTTATCAAATACTAACCTAATATATTTATTTATTTATATACTTATTTTATTAGTGTGGGGCCATGTACAATATGAAACATGAATGTTACCATTTGATGCATTGTACCGAAGTTAGTTCAATGCTCATTTTCATCCATCTGCAATTAAAACATACGCACAGTGACAGAACACCACACCACAAACTAGACAAGACACATAAGACAAAGTCACAATGAGTCAGCAATAACTGTATGTTGGACAATTTTAAAAGCAAGGATGCAAAGCAAAACCAATCAAATCAGTCAGTGTTTACAGAGATCAGTAGCTTTTAGGAGAACCACATCTCCTTATGGCATCTGGTGGGACATTTGTTGGAGTTGCGGATGAGTGAGGATCAACTTTAAATTCCACAGATTTAAATGTAAAACTATATTTACATTTAGCACAATTAGCTTGTTGACAGAGCTGAATGTGACGAGAACAGAACACATCGTGGTGGTCGCTCCTAGAAGGCAGAGTGGATTGAACCATTTCTGGCAGCAGGAAGAAAATCCACATAGATCAGAGTCAACAGGGAACACACTTTATATGATAGCACTTTTGGTTATAAGCGTTAACTTACATCACATTCAACATGTGAGTCATGTCTGCTATGCTGCTCTGTTAACACGTAATCATACGTAATCATCTTTCATGCATCTAATGAAAATAAGTTGAACAAATAAAAGAATAAAAACATTAGGCAGGCTAATTAAATAATTTCTAATACTGGTGTTGAAAGGGAAAGCTGTTCTGCTAGTTCACTTTGAGTGCCAACGTCCAGTATAAGAAACCTCACCTGAGAGCATAGTCTGGAGAGAACCAATAATTACATCATCCACAAGACCTACAGTACAGTCCTTTAGATCCCAACTGAATAATCACATTTTCCAAATGACCTGAAACAGATTAACTCACTTTATGAGTCTGTGACGATGTTAATCTTTTGGGAAATTAGCATTAATGTGAGACATGAAAACAATGACCACAATAGGATCGAAAGGAAGGATCACTAGGCTTTCATTTTACATGATGTTGTTTGACACTAATACTGTACATAGTGGTAAAGAAAAGTTGTCTTTATTATGTTTTTGTAACACCCAAAACACAAGTGGAATAGTGTTTGCTTTGCTTAGCATCAGTTTTTGGTATGTAAGGCAAGGCAAGTTTATTTGTATAGTGCACATTTACTTTATTTGTTTATATTCCAACAACAAGGCAATTCAAAGTGATTTACAAAAAAACATTAAAAGTATCAAGACATAGCGCTAAATAAACATATATTACACAATGACATTCAAATACAATTAAAACTAAAAGCTAATAAAGCTAATACACAGTACTGTGTACAAAATTAATAAATACTTGATTTAATTAAAAGGCATAGGCAATCAGAAACTAATCTTGCTGTGCATATTCAACACCTTTTTATATGGCTTTAGCTTTAAAACGAGTCATCTGGAAACAATAAAAGGTGACACGGAGACACATCTTTCCAGCACCAGCTAGCTAGCTTATTAACACTGTTAGCAAATGTCCCCATTTCACCAAAATTGACGTCCACCAGCTAGGAATGAAAATGTATAGTGCTTGTCAAAAATAAAATTATCTCTCTTAGCATATGAGCATATATAATATATATATATAAGGTTATCCAATTAGGGAACTGAGAAAGTGTTAAAAAAAATGGCCTGGGAGAAAGAAAGGGATATATGGTTAGAGGCTCCGAAGGAGAGGATGACGGAGAGGAAGAGAACGACATGATAGACTAAATACAGAACATGAAGAGAACATAAAGGAGGGAACAGAGGTTAAAGGGTAAACAGGCATTTGAAAGATGGCTTAATTGCTTTCGACAACAGTGATTCACTCTGTCTGTCTCACATACACACGCACACACACACACACACACACACACACACACACACACACACACACACACACACACACACACACACACACACACACACAGTGTTGCTCCTAATGAGTACTTAGAGCACTGAACCACCACCATTGTGAAACACACACAACCAGTTAGTTGATTTGCATTCTATAACGGAGCGTTTCCAGTGCCCAGCTAACACACTGATAACATGACTGTGTGTGTGTGTGTGTGTGTGTGTGTGTGTGTGTGTGTGTGTGTGTGTGGGGGGGGGGGGGGGGGGGGCTTTTGCACCCACTGACAGACAGTTGAGAATGCCAAGCATGAATGTGATAGTACAGGCAGGCAACCAGCGAGCAAACTGATCACATAAAAGACATGTTACAGCTGCTCAACACAAAGCCAGTCTCATCATTTATAAACAGATGTGTCTGTATGCAGCCTGCCTGCGCTTAAGGTTTGTGCTCCTGTTACTGCCCCGCTTGTTGTCCCTTGAAATATGCCGCTACAGAAGACAATGCCTGTTATGTCTTAGTTTGTGTGGATCACCAGGTATGTAACACCTTTGAGAAGGGCTTAGCTAACTTCCAGAACACACTTGAGGAATAACTCATTAGCTGCAGTGATGGCAGAGCTGACCTATGCACTCATAGAAAGGTAGACCCCAACTGTGTTAGACTCATAAGAAGTGACCTTTTTTGTCACCGTAGCTCTAATTGGTGCTAGATATAATGAAGTGACTGTTCTATCCAACCTTACAACTGCTGCCATACCTACAACATATTCTCCTGCATCTCCTGGGACTGGGAAGTCTTCTTTTCTATCTATTCTATGCCAAATGTCTTTTAGACCTGTGTTATCTCACTTTCAACTGCCTGCCAGCACATACAAAGGTTAAGGTGAATTTAAACATCTCTTATTTTTCTGGACTACTCAAAGCATGCCAGTCTTTTCTAGCTGTTTCTGCCAACTAACACTACAAGCATAAACATGGACATATCTTTTGGAGTCCTTACTACCACTGAAAGTATGTCCAATATCTACTGTTGTGCTGTGTAGAATTGTGCAGTGGTGTGTCAGCCCAGTATACCGTGGAATTAGGGCCATATTGGTCAATTCTACACATCTGATGCCATAGTTCAGTGCCAATGCAGGGAGTAGTGAGCTCTTTATGTAAGGGTGGGACATTTAGGTTGATGGTTGGGTAGCAATTCTGGCTTTCATGCAGGAGACCCAAGTTCATGTTCACTTTTTTAATAACCGTTATCACAATCTTTTCCCAGCAGTTACCATGTGTTTTAGTTGCCCTACCCCCTAGCTATACCTTAACCACAATGTATTTGTCATACCTACAATCTTTCTCAAATCTTAACCACACTGTAGTTTGCAAATATTGTAGAAAGCGAGTATTTTTCAAATGTTGGCTTTGTGAATTTGGGTTTTGCACAATCGTCAACGTTCCTGTCTTGCATCAGGGTTTAGGATGTTGATTCTCAGTGGTATTGGCAGTGAAAGCACTTCTTTTATATAACCGGGAGACATTTGTTATAATATAAAAGAAAAATAAGCTCTTGTCCACTAGATGATTTCTGCCATCTCTGTACTACCCCCCCCTCGTCTGTTTGATTGGCAGTCTGCGTGTTTGATTCATCATATCCTGGACTGCTGCTATGTACATAACTTTATAGACTGATTGGGATTTAGACCAGAGGAGCATTCCTGTGCACCTTTGCATTATATTCACTCAGAGGTTATCAAGTAATCCATTCAGTGGTTATCAAGGACTTCAAGTGCCTGAATTGTGAAGATGCCTCTGGAACATAGGATAAGATAAGATAGAACTGTATTCATCCCGAGGGAAATCGTTGAAGGGACTCAATCTTAGATTCCTGGTTTTTATTGTCACCATGACGATAAAGGTCCTCTAACATTGAAGAAGTATGTATTCTAACCCAAACCACAATCTGTCTCTAAATATAACCCAACATTAACCATAGTGTTGACACATCATAAAACTGATGTATTTTTTAACAGTGAGTTTGGAAGGCACAGGCAAATGATGCCGTGCTGCCTATAGGGGCTTCAGGTCAGAACATCCAGATACAGCAATTATTTTCCATAGCAGCTGAGTGTCTTTAGGTATTAAATATTTGGATCATTGTGTTCTAACTGTTAATGAAATGGCTCCATTCGTGCCATGACTTTGATAAGTCTGCCTTGTTGGTGACATAAGTTATTAACTCTATCTTTAAATCTAAGTCTCCAGCTGCCTTTTTTAAATGTAACCTCTTGGAAACTATACTTTGCCTCTGTGCAGTCTGTATGCCTGGGTTCTGGTATCAGAAGTCACATATACAGAAATACAGATCCAAGCAGAGCCATATGATATGATGATATGAGAACAGACAGGCGATTAGACAGCTGATTAGCTTGACGCTGAACACTGTGTGTTTTGCTCTGTGTGCGGCTTGTGTGTGTATCCGCGTGTGTGCATACGTAGGAAGGTGTGCGCACATCCATCTGTGTGTGCTTTGACCAGTCAACAACTGACCAATTTTAGTCATCTAACTTAAATGGAAGGAGTCTCTGTCTGTCTCTCTGATCGACTTCACACTTGGCGGGTGTTTTGCTGAGGACCCAAGGAAGTAAAGTATTCTAGTGTTGGAGCTCTTGAGATCTACAGGACATATGTATTAGTACTGTATTATGTTCACAATGTATTGCATTGTGGTCTCCTAAAAATTACGTTCCCAATTAACTAAACGGCATTGTCAATTACCTATTCCGGTAAAGATATTTTCTCCCGGATTACGTTTGTTTTTCACACATCACAGATGCTTTGCTAATCAGTCCATGGAAGGAAGTGTAGGGAAGAGGTTAGGGTGGATAAATCAAACCAACACAGGTCTTTCACCCAGGAGACTGGTGTTCATGTCCCATGTGAAATCAAAAGACAATGTTGGCTTTTTTAAATTTACCTAACTTTTTTCTAAACCTAAGCAAGTAGTTTTGTTGCAGGTTTCTTTTCTCTGACCACATGTTTAAAACTGCGACCGTAATCCGGGAGAAAACACGCTTTCCTCAAAACTTAATTGAGAACGCCGTTTAGTTGTATGGGAACATCATTTTGTTGGAGACAGGGTTAAGGGGGGACCCCAATTAACTGTTACACTGCCGAACAGCATGCTGGGTACAGCTTGCTCTCTATTGATGTTCGTGTGAGCTTTTGCTCCAAACGATGCGTATACTCTAGCACTGCTAGGGGACGCAACTATGAATAGCAGCAATACCGGAGGCCAAACAATTGGCCTGTTTTGACTGGGCATTGCAATAGTTTTAGGAAAATACTGAAAAAGTTTCTTCATTCAACCACTGGCATGCAGCCATCCTCATACCCATACATCAGCAAACTCCAGTTTTGTAGGAAATATTAGCATATTGCTGTCAGGAAATCTTTCTGTTACAAAATCCAGAGATTACCTTAGGAATCCCATAAAACAAGACACCATAATATAGCAGCATATGACGTAGGTTCATTGTTGAGTGTGAACACGTCAACAGTGTGATTATATGGCAGCTATCTTCCGCCTCTGCAATGATCTGTTTGGACTGTTTCTAGTTGCAGTCACAGAAACCCGCCAGCTTGTGGGTTGTTTTGCAAAGGATTCAGAGCTGCCTCTCAGAATTGCATCAGTCACTGCAAATGACAGAAGGTGTATTTCCTTTTTTTTTATTACCATTCTTTAAACACCCAATAACAAATACACTGTACATAATATCCCTGGCAGCCCCATCACACTATTCATATGCTAATACCTAACAAGGTTTAGGTGGGTGTTAAGAAAGAAAGAACATCTTTAACCTTGCAATCTTTTAATACATTAAATTAATAGAATATGTTATCAGCTTGTGTGTATGCTCTCTTGTATGTGCTAAATCCTTAGATTTGGCTCAAATTGTTTTTCAGCATCGGATGTTTTGTTTTTTATAAAAGGTTTGGCCAGCAACGAGATGTATTAAAGAAATAGTTCATCATTTAGAGTAAGATGAACAGATGGACACAACTCTCATGTGCAACTACTAGGGGTGATTAGCTTATAGCTTAGCATAAAGGGGCGTATAATAATTTTGCATCCAATTAAACACTTATAATACAGACACAAGCATATTATTATATTGTTGGGAACTGGTAGCATAATACATTAACTGCTCTAGCAGTCTTAACACAATCTCTGTGCAGGTTGATGTGTTTTCCTGATAAATTACAAACACAACTTTCAGAGCCCTGACTGTTTTTGCTGAGTACTGGGTTTGTAGCGTTCAAAGAAGCCCCTTTGTGACCCAAAGATTGCTGTCTCCACCAGGGCCATTTGGAATAATATGGCTCCCCTTCCTCAACAGCTACTGTCAAGGTACCTTTGAGCCAAGCACTTAGTCACCAATCGTTAACAGCAAACTGCTGCTCTGGAGACAGCAGTGGGAGACTTTAGAGGTTCTTAGCGGCTCCCAGGTGTGGATATGTGGACCTACACAATATGTGCTGCTTGAAAAGAACACAGTGTTCAGTCAATTTATGCATCTGAAAATGGGTTTTGAGCTGCTGCTACTCTTGGGTGTTTTGAATAAAGTGACAGATTTACTCCCATACATGACAAGGTAGGGAGACTCGAGACTGCCTTGTTTATGAGGCTTCCTGCAAAACATTTCCCTCTGATGAAAATCTGCTGTCTTTTTTTACGACGTGGAAATTGAAACATCTTGCGTAATTCATTTGATGACAGCTGCTTTATCAATCAGAATTCGCATTACTGGTTTGCAAAATGAAATTGGCAGGATTACTTTCAGAAACACAAAAATATATTGCCGCTATAATGCTTTTTTAATGCAGTCTCATTCTGTTTGCCGACGCTTGTGATTAGTGTTTAAAGACTTACGATTCGCCCACGAGGGGATACTACTGGAGTTTTTGTAATTGCTTGAGATAACTTTGACTCACTCCAGGTACACTTCATAGTTCCTACTGTACCTATTAAAGCTTTGAATCCCAGACAGTGGCATTTAAACCTGAAAGCTCATAACTCTTAGCACTACCTAGACTCTGTTCTAATTATGCTACTATTATTATTCTGCACAATTTACTCGTTACACCTTCTCTTTTTGTACTTCTTTTTCTTTTTGTTAAGTCTTTTTCGCTTAATGTTTTCTCACACTAGGCATGGAAATAGATATGATGGCCTGTGTGAATAAACAAGCACACGCAATATCCCATCACCCTTATTCAGAAATAACGAGGATGTCATGAGACAGCTACGTATACATTCATTTGTTTCCCTCTAAAGGACGAGGAAGTTGTTGTTTATTAGACTTGGCAGAATTATGTACGTTGGCACTCTGTTACAAACATGTTTCCTCTTTCAGTTCCTATACTTCATCTTGTAGAAAGATTATTTGTCTCCTGAAGAATAAATGTTTTTCTGTCCTTTAGAGGACTTGTCAGTACGTAATGTGTACATTAATATGCTCTCACAATTGCATGTGAGTGAAAACACACACACACACAGAATAAATAAATATAGATCTCGTTTATATCCCTCTCACTTTATACTTATTTTGCCCATTTCTCTTGTCCATGTGCTTGTGCACTTGGCATGGGCACTGTATGATCTTGGCATGCACTAGCGAGCATGTCACAGCCAATACATAGACACTGTCTCTCTCTTAGTCCTTCTCTCTTTTCCTCCACCGTGCTCTCTGCATGTTCTTGGCTTGCACAGGCGGAGGTGTCACTTCTCATTTGTTTAAGGAGCATGATCGTGTGTGCACACATGTGCTGTTTTATATGCCTGTGTGTGCATTTGTGCATGTATTTCTCTGTGTTTTTTTGTAATTGTTATTTGAGGCATTTAGGGATAATGCGAAAACATGGTGTTGTGTTTTTTTTTCCTAGCCCAGTTTGTGCTCCTGGCCAAAACATGTGTATGAGAAGATTGGGACATATGTTTGGCTCTAACACAGCAGAACAGACGTTCATACTTCGCTCACAAAGCTCTATCTGTATAAGGCATTGTGAATCCTAGTTTAAAAGGAGAGGAGGCAAAACAAGTAGTGTGGTCCTCTGCAATATTGGTGAGACACAGGGGCCTGTTGGTCTCATTTCTGACATAATTGCATGCTCTTGTATATTTAGTGCCATAAAACCTTATCAAAATAAGCAATTAATTACATTATTATTAAATTACATTGTAGTTGAGAACATGACGTTTAGTGTGATTTAATTGCAATAAAAGATTTATAGGATGATCAAAAAAGATTAAAGGGATGCCGAAATTAGTATATTCTGATGCCAATTTTTTAAATAATCAAAATGTATGTCCTTCCGCAAGACGACAACCAAACCTTTAAAATGCTTGTTTTCTAAATGGAGTTTGGATCAATCATGCTCCATCAACTCAAAATAACATAATCTAAATTAACCATAAATATGGCAGCAACTATTAATTTTTTTGAAACACAGATGTCTACATACTTGATGACAGGTGCCCACAAATGGTTGCAATCTATTCAAACTTCAATGTCAAGTCAATGCAATAATCGCGCTGCACAAAATACTTGATTGATTGTCGTCACATTTGTCCACACATTCATGGTTCCCAGCGGATGAATCCTACTGTCCCAAACACAGAACTATCAGATGATGTCGTGCTGCCAACTCCTGCAGATCTGTCTCCTAGCTGGCAGATGTTACACATGGCACACACGGTTCACCATGTACCGAAGCACATCTCGCTTGATTTTCCCTTCTCTTACTTCAGAGGAGCAACAAATGGCACGTCTGTATGACATCTGCTGTAATATCATTGCATGTATGTAAAGGTGAAGGGGTTTTCAAATTCTACTTGCAGTAGTTTCAATGGTATTAATGGCAACAATGCAGGATTCACTATTCGGCCTGCCCTGTAACCAACCTAGCACTAAAATGACAAGGTCTTGGTACATTTACCTGGGGTTCACGTATTTCATCTGTTAGCATGTGCTTACCAATGTCACCAATATTAGAAAGCACATTAGAAAATTAAATTAAACAAAAGTGGGGGAGTTGCTGTGCTTTGCAGCTGTATGTAGCCCAGCAGGAAGCTCTGCAGTCAGACAGTTATATGGGGAATATCATCACGTACTCCCAGACAGTAGAACTGAACATTAACTTGTTCAGCTAAATCACTCACAATCACATCATATGGGAAACATACCACAGGTGAAACCCACATATATCAATTTACTATAATATGCATGGCTGCATGACAAGATTTAGTGTGGGGTCACACTGTAAGTGTGCAAAGTAGTGTTGGCACAATAATTCACACTTGTATTAATCCTGGTGTGTTTCTAGCTAATACTGGTTGTCTTGGGCACACAGTGATGTCTCATGTGGTGTACAGTACAGGATAGATCGTAAGACCATTTAAATGGATGTATAAGTGTGACGTCATCGTTTCACTAGCGCTTCATTAGTGTCAACAAACTGTATTTGGCTGATATCAGTGTTAATTGACTTAAGAGGAAAATGGATCGTGTTGTAAGGTTCTCATTACCTTTTGAGGCTCTACACTTCTTAGAAAAGGAAAGACAAGTGCAAATGAGTTACTACAGTGACATTGGTAATGTAACACTCTCCCCACTGTTATTCATAGCTGGTAGTTTCCTTTTGATTCATTAAAATGTTCTCCTGATATCTGCTCATAGCAGACTCCAAAGCGGTTTGAATTTTTTTTATTTCTCTGACTTACTATCATTTTGTGTAAATGTTGTGCTCAACTGAGTCGATGTTGAACTAAAGACGTAAAAGTCTTTATGCTTTCAAAAGGGTTCTGCACAGTTACCGTTTGCTTTTTGAATTGTGTAACTGATGGATTTCCAAGTAATTTCCTCTCTTTTGCCTCTTTCAATGACTCAAGTCAAACAACAATTCATCCAGCCCATTGCTTTCTGGAGGGACACCAAACTACTAATGTGACTGGCTCTGCCCCAAAGGCACTGAAGGGCATGTAGCCAATCACTGACCTTTTAGTTAATATGGATCCACCCACATTTGGCTACTTGCACTTATATTGAATGCACGCACAAAGTAACTCCCTCTACATTACTACCGTCACACACAAACACACACACACACACTTGGCTGGCTCCCTAAGATCTGTTTAACACATTCTAAGAGGGCCAGACTTGGCTTGAGAGAGAACAGATAGAGAGAGAGAGGTAGAGCCCAGAATGACCCCTGGATGCACAGAACATCTGGGGTACAGCTAACTGATTAGCTACACTAACAGTGCTTGTGACTGTGAACCATAGGAAGTGATCAGGGTGTGTTCTCAGTAAAAAACAAAAAGCTGAATGTCTATGATGATTGTGTGCAGGAGGGAGGGAACGACTGACTTGTTACACGATATCTTCCAAACACCAGCAGCACTTTCGCCATTACCACCTAATTCTAAGACTAGTCTTAACATAGTTACTATTAGCATTGTTTCTGGTACAGTCGGTGACCTTGACTACATTTGAAGGTGCTCATCATAGGGGTGGAAAATTGTTGTCATTCAAAAGAAAGAGGAACCATTACATTACAGTAGTTGGCTTCTGCAGCTACTAATGACATTCGTCAATGACAACAGATTGTAACATTTATTCATATCGACCAACAAGGATAATGGAGATAAAAATGAAATTCATAGAACCATGGAACCGTAGACTTGAACATGTAAAAGAGATTGAGAGCGTGCAACTGACAGAGTTGGGTCAGAAGTAAAACACATTCTCTTACATCGCTGGTGTACACAACAGTATTGATTAAAAACGTGGCTGAGAACACATTTAGTGTAGACTGAGTAGATACAGGGAAGCTGGTGCAATGTTCTGTCATGTGTGTGTGTGTGGGGTAGCAGGGTCAGTGTGGGGGAACCTGGGATGGAGTTTAGTACATTATGCATGACTGTATGCACGGGCAGATTATGAGAAAAAAGTCCCGACCACCTCTCAACCACAACACAACGCCAATAAGTGTTTAGTCTCTTTTTCTAGTTGTTTTATGTATTTTTCTAGTTGTTAGGCATCTCTCTGGTTTGTGTCTCTTTGGGGTCATTTTGTGTTTTGTTTTGTGTTAAGTTTATGTGAGATCATTTTGTGATTCTTTGTGGTCGTTTTGCGTCTCTGTAGTTCTTTGATGCAATTGTGTGCCTTTTTGGGTTGTTGTGTCTCTTTATAGTTATTTGTGTCCCTTTGTGGTTTTGTGTTTCCCTTTAGTCGTTTTGTATCTCTTTGTGGTTTTGCATCTCTTTGTAGACATTTTGTGTTTCTCTATGGTCATTTTATGGCTTTTTTGGTCGTTATTTTGGTCTCAGTAGGCCCATTTAGTAATCCATTTATGACCGTATGTTCCAAGCAAAAACAAGGTTCTCAGTTTTGCCTAATTTCCCAAATAAACACATTAGATATCAGTTAAAAAAGGGTACGATTCTCTTTGTGCAATTTTGGTGCATCCTGTCCATCCTGACACAGAATGGACCAAAACTGAAGTTGTGGGGATTTCACACTCTTGCTCATTTCTCTTCACACTCTTACTCATTTCAAAAGGTCGGCTCTGCGCAGCAGCACTAGAGACTTGAGAAAGTCTAATGTTTCTAATTCTCTGATCTCTGAGGTAGATCAGAGAATTTTTCAAAACTCTTTACAATCACCCACCAAAAGGGGTGAACTTTTCAACTCCACTTAAAAAATATTCAGTGCTATGGCCATCTTAGTAAGTCTTTATGTCTTTCAATTGAACTTGCTGAAACCTACAGACGCCCCTCGACAGATTTCAGTTCAAAAGTTGAGAACAGCATCATATTGGTTCTGCCCACGTAACAAAACACCAGAGAGAAAGCAGGGTGTTCTGGGGACAGAGAGGTGAAGGAGGCAGAGGTGGCAACTTAAGTTCAGAACACATTTCAGGAGGAGTGATATCCTCACTGTGTTCCAAATCCTAATGCTAACATACTGCATACTACATACTCAATCTGTATGTTATACTAGCTACAAAGTACATGCATAGTACAATACCTCTTCTCTGCATCACATGATAATGTTCGATCACAATGTCAAGCTGCCGTTGAATGAATTGTTTATTTATTTATTTATTAATCGTATATTTTAGACCACATTTAGATCATTAAATATTTGTACGTTACAAATGTGAGATTCTGCGCTTTTCCTCTTAACTGTTCCGTAACGTCACTCACAGACATTCGTAATTATTGTATCCACGTTTACTTGGTTTTACCGCCCACCCAGCAGTCAGTCAGTGGACATTCTGAAGAGACGCAAAGCATTTTGGCGTGGCTGAGTATGTCCAGTAAACTCACATCTTATACTCAGATATTCTTGCTAATCTAGAAGACATTTTGGCATTTCTCACATACATAAAATTCACAAACTATGCAATTTGAACGCACAACATTGGAGCAATTAGCCACTTGAGGCTGTCAGTTACAGTCATTTTACAAACAGCTAATGTTTGTAAAACTCTTCTTCGCTGCTACACGGGTGTCTGTCTCTGGCCTCTCTAGCATACCTAATGTAAGGTGAAAGGGAAAATATTATGCTCACTATAAATAGAGAAGAGTGGGAATAGTAGGCAGGCTAAAAATAAAAACATGCAGCTAACTAAAGTTACATGTTAACTTCCCATAGATCGTTGGTGAAAGCTGCTTTGTCCGCTTTGGATGGAGATAAAAGTCTGGTGGATTGTCGGCAGCAACAACGTTATATCTCCAACGAAGCGACAGGACACAGTTGGCTCCCTAATGCTCAAACATAAATCTATGTAGCTGTAGACTCTTTGTTTCTTTCGCCTGCATTTGTGTTGTTTTATTTAGGGGGTGGACTAAATGGCGCTGTGATGCTCTATTAGTGCAGTCACAGCTGTATGTTTACAAAGTATTTTACAACGGGTTCGAAAGCAGCTCAGCCAATCATAATTAAGGCCCCGAACTATTTGTTTTAAAAACTCCATTTACCGTCACACAATACAAATAGTATCATATGCGATTTTGAACACAGCCTCTGTTTTCAATACCTCAGCAGGGGTCAGAGCACCCCATTTTGAGTACTGATGCATCTTCCCTGCAGATATGAGAGAGAGAGAGAGAGAGAGAGAGAGAGAGAGAGAGAGCGAGGGAAACAGAGCAAATGAAAGATATGGAGTGGATGGGAAAGGTAGAGAAGGAGAGAGAAATTGAGAGGGTACTGTGGGAGAGAGCTGGACAGAGGGCGCAGACTGAGAGAGGGATAATAGAGATGGGGACAGAGTGATGAGAGGAGAGATAGGCAGGGTACAGTGACAGAGAGATAGGAAGGGCAAGTACAATGTGCAGGACAAAAGGTTGCGTAGGGACAGATGGCTTCAGGAGGAGGCAGTCTTTGCAAACTTTCCAACTGGTCTTTCCCCTGCAGAGGATGTGCTGCACAATGCTGGTTTGTCTTCTCACAGTCTGGGTTTACATCAGTGGCCAGGGACAAAGAGACATGTACAGTGTTACTGCTGTCAGATCTGTCAGTAACTAGTCAGTCAGTCCCTTTGTAACTTGGACTTTGATCCGTCAGTCTCACAGTTAGTAAGCCAGCGGGTTATTCAGAAAGGCCATTGATCAGTCGTATTAAAAACAACCATTTTACTCTTTTTGGTATTGTGTATCTCTAACTGGAACGCTAACCTTTAAACCCAACGTTTAGACTTCTGATACCCTTGGCCTCTTGAAAGATGTGTAAAACTCTGAAGCCTAAAGCTAATTAGCTTGAGGCACAATGCCTGCACAGTGCTGACATTCTCAGATGCTTTACTCATAGTAGCAATACTACAGTGTAGAAATACTCTGTTGCAAGTAAAAGTGTGCATTCAAAACATTACTCAAGTAAGAGTATAAAAGAATTACCACCTAAATACACTTAAAGTACCAAAAGTGCTTTTTATACAGAATAACCCATTTTAGAATATATAATATTACATTATTGGATTATAATCTATAATTTGATAGATTAATGCACTGTTATTGTTGGATCTGGTAAAGGTGGGGATAGTACATAGTATTTGTGTAGCTTAATCTATAACAGTAGTATCATATTATTTGTTGATAATATTTGTATTATTAATTTAATGTATTAATATTTAAAGTCGTAACTAGTAACTCAGTTTATCAAATGTAGGGGAGTAAAAAGTACAATATTTTGCCTCTGAGATGTTGTGAAGTACAAGTATAACGTAACATAAAATGGAGTACAGTAATAAGTACCTCGAAATTGTAATTAACTATTGTACTTGAGTAAAATGTACTTAGTGACTTTACACCACTTTGCCTGCATAATGGTTTTAGGGCTTATCGTGTGTTCTGTGGACGATAATGTGAGAAAGAAAATCTGTTTGTTGACTCGAATGAGCAATTGGTGATTAGTCTCTTTGCACTACAGGAAATAATTTTTGTAGAAATCACAAGTTCTACTTTTGTTTCCATTTCATTATCTGATGAAAAACAGAAAAAGGTTGAATGATTTAGAATGTAGCGTTGCAACTCCGAGTCCTCCAGACGACTCATTAGTGATGCACAACGCTGGTGCATCAGACCAAGCCAGCCAATCCTCACTGCTCAACGTGAAGAAATATGCTTTAATCAACAACCTTTATGCATTCCAGTAGCATGAAAACATCGCAGCAGATTCCAAACAGGCCTTATTTAAATAAACTGAATGGGAATCTAAATGCTCACTTTCTGGCCTGTAAACATATTAAAACTTAATATAATAATTAATATATTTACAGGATTAAGCCTGGCTTAATGTCTCACAAGACTGACATCCGGTCTCAAGGCCCACAGACGCAATGCATTGTGGAGCAGTTGAGTAGGTGCAGTAAACTCACATGTCATACTCAGAAAGTCTCTCTTATGTAGTATAGATCCTCGGTATACTATGCACACTTTGCAGTGTGAATGCACTAAATTTTAAGTCATACTTAGTATAAATACTGTTAGTATGCTATTTCGAACACAGCCAATACCTTGGTTTACAGGACGGCTGTATGTCTGTGGTGTGGGTCATCAGGGGTGCAGCATGCCACTGCTTTCAAAAGGAAACCCACAAGCTGTGCCAATCAACTCACCTGCTCTTATTAACCATCCACCAGTGGCGGGCCGTCAAGGCCAGCAAGGCCTTCTCTGCTGGCCTAAACATCATCAGAATATAAATTTAATTTGGAAATATTTTTTCCACAAATATGTATTAAATTACTCCCCATAGTCTATTCTCTTCATTTGATATCTTTCCTCTTGGTTGCGCTGCTTCCACCCTCAGATCGAGATTTGGAGGTCTGGCCTTTATGTTAGAGCATTTATCCAATCATATTTCAGCCATGATGTGTTGCCAGGGTCCAAGAAATCTGCCCTTAGGCCTTCAGAATCAACAGTGCGGGCGCCTGTAGCTTAAAGTGAACAGAAACAAAACTGTGACGTTAACCAATCAGATTTCGAGTTGGCGACATCGGGGCCAGCTAGAAGGCGTACGATAACGTCAGCACGTCCACATCTTTTGATTGGATACGCACTATTGAGAGTCAGAGCTATGCAGAGCTAGCAACCTTGAACAAGCTAATTTGTGTAGATTTCTACAAGCTTGTTTTTTCAACCCACAATGGCTGAAGGAGGAGAAGAGATCGATTTGGTGGCAGATATCATTACAACGCCATTTTCGAGACAAACTTTTCAAGAAAAGCTAGACATCGTGAGAAGAGAAAGGCCAACCCCGACGCTAGCGAGTCTATCCCTGTGTCCACAGCTTCTGCCGAGAGGTCATTCTCGGCCTTAAAGCCAATTAAAACTTATGGCAGAAATGCTACTGGACAGACTCGGCTTTCAGCATTAGCCTCCATGTCTATAGAAAAGGACTTATTGGTGGAACTGAAATGCACAGATAAACTGTACAACAGAGTCATTGAAGTCTTCATTAGGAAAGAAAGGATGGATTTTGTGTTCAAATAATCAGTTGTTTTGGTGAGTAACAAGTATTTTGTATGACTGTGTATGACATCACTGAAGGCCTAGGTGGGAAATACACGGCCCGCCACTGCCATCCACACATCTGGATGGATATTACACATCACATATTACACTCGTTGACTTAGTCATTTAGTCATAACCCATCTAAGAACTCAGAAACTTTATCTACATTTTAACAACAACAACCTGGTTCCAGTTTTGGTTCCTCCTCATTCAAGGATCCAATCATAACCATTTGGATTGGGACAAGGTCTATGATTAGTTCATCAAAAGCCTCCACACTGCAACAATATGGAGCCTTCATTTATTCTGCAAAATAGTTTGGAGCAACATTAGGACTTGTTAATTAAACAAAGTTATATAGCTAAGGAGGAAATGAGACAGAGTGAAGAAACAACCCTTACTTTATTATTTAATCCAGTATCAGTCTAATTAATTTGACCCCCTGACAGACTGAACTAAGATCATATAAAGTCTAACTTCATGTTCTTCATCAGATGCAGTGAAGGAGCCAAGAGGAATGTGCAGGGACATTTCCATTAGTATTCAGGAAAGCAGGCAGCAGGATACGCAGTTGGTCACTCAGTGAGCCTGTCAGTTTGTAATCAGCCTCTTCCTGATGCTGATGGGATTTAAGCATCCAGAGTTCAGTCTTATCTTTGCCATCAGCAGCCTCTCCTGTGGGTCCAGTCCTGTGCTGTTGCCACACCGCCCCCCCCCCAGACCCCCTCCTCTGCCACTAAACTGACTTTATCTCATCTCTCTGTGTTGACATCAGCAGTCTGTCCTGTCCTCCCTGCTTCGCTCTGACTCCATTTAAAACCCCTCTTCAGCGCTGTGCTAAAACCCATTACTGCGCCATGAACACACATTGCCATGCAGATACAGCCACACACAGACCGATAAACATAGACACTTGCGCACACACACACACAACCATGCAGGCATGTTATGATACCGCGTATAAAAAGGCAACAAGATAAACTTACTGGGTTTGATATTAACCAAAGGCCTGTGGCCACAGAGTTGTACCAGGTCTCTTTGAGAATGAGAGAATGTGTGTCAATGATATTAAGTGTCTAAGTAAAAGGTTAAAAAAAATACTTATACTGCAAACTTTCGCCAAGACAACGTTACAGATCCACAAACATCCCGATTCATTCTCACCTTCTACATCAACATTCTCTGAAAAGAGCTACATACCGATATGTGTAGTATGAGTTTACTAAGCCTACTTAAACTGCTAATGCCATTACAGAAGAAGCAGTCAGAAACACAAAAGGACTGTGAAAAAGTAATTAAAGCAGCAGTTTAAGTAGCTAGAATATGACGCTTCTCAGGACTTAATGTACTGCAGTGTCGGCCGCCAGTTTATGGTATGGTACGGTATGGGGGGGTTTTAAAGATGGAATGTGAGAGAAGAAATAACTTAAGTTTTTAATTTAAATAAGTAATTACTATAATGACTTTCTTATTTATTGAAGTTCCAAAGTTAAGGAATGTTATGTCATGTTTCTGCATTCTTTTAAAATAGGTTTACACCAAAAATGTACTTTGGCCACCAAAAGTAGGGGCTTGGTGGCACGTTGGCCAGTGTGTAAAGATATTGGTGTCTATCCCTGACTTGGTATCAAACATAGACGTTTTGATACATTTGAAATGAACATGTGGGTCTACAGTGTTTGATGACAGTCTCCCCCCCTTCCCTCAATCTTCCACTCCTTCCTTTCCCCCATCCTTTTCATATCCTTTCTCTCCCTTTGTCCTTGTCATCACACAGACGGTAAGTGTTGTGTATGAGTCTGTGTGTGTGTGTGTGTGTGTGTGTGTGTCCGTCCTCGTAGGAGGTTATTCCGAGATGCCAGAGTTGCGCAAGATTGTGATCTCAGTCAATCTAATGGTGCTGAAGGGTCCCACACGCACGCACACACGCAAGCACACACACTTTCTCCAAACTACTTTAATCCATTTAAGGACCGTGCTCTGTATTCGAGAGACAGAGCAGTACAATAGGATAGGATTTAGGAAATACCCTTATCTCATTGTGTGTGTGTCCTTGTGTCTTTACAGTAACCCTGTCTCTGTTCTGACTGCATGGTTGATTTCATCAAACCTGATAGCCCTCATAGATCAACATATCTCACTCTTTACCCTCTGCTGCTGACTTGATTTCAAAGTGATGCTTCCATCTCAGTGGTCTGTGCACGGCTATGGATTTCTTTACTATAGGATGCACAATACCTTTGGTGAAGGACCAGTAGGGCAAAAGTATTACTTTTAAGCTTTTCATCTTTAAGAAGGAAGCTTAAAAAGTAATAACCCGCTTCTTCTGCTTCTTTCTATTGCTGATTGATACCATACAATAGGGATTTAACCTTTATCCACTTCATGAAAGCTGTGTTTGCTGTTCTAGACACACACAAGAGAGTAAATCTTCCCTGAAAATCCTCTTATGAACAGTAAGTGATTTATTTTACCTTTACAGGAGCAATAACAGCAGCTTGTTTGAAGAAATATAATAGTAGCAGAATAAATATAAGAAGCTCCGAGGAGAGGCATCTAACTACGCAAAAACACTGCCGAGACAGGTCAAGGTGGATCAAGATTGGGGTAGAAGTCACAGAATAGGAGGAGCATGAGCTGGAGGTGAGTGTGTTGAGTGGAGCTGCTACAGTGGAGCTGCTACAGGAGTCAGTTGTATTCCTTATAACATGACAAACACTGTTCTCGCCAGGCAACAGCGGTCACTAGGCGTGTTTCCATCAACCTGTTTTTAAGGACATTTTCAATTTGCGGATACAAAAATCTTGTTGTGCCCTCTTCTTTTGCAATGGTATAATAGTTTTTACCTACTTGCTCGTAGATCCAACTCCTAATAATCACATAACGGTAGTGGATGAGAACAAGCATTCATTTGCATTTTCTTTTGTAGATTTTCTCAAAATCTGGTTAAAATTTGCACTACATTTGGATGGAAATGTGTCTACAGATAACAAGAGACTCTCTGGGCACCTAAAATACACCAGAGCAATAGGAAGCAGCTGGGAGTAATGAGGTCAATGCAGGACAGCTGAGGTAACGTAATCCAGAAAGACCCAGGAGATATCCTGTGCACTTCCATGATTTACTTATTCAAGAAACTTTGACTATGTGACCGGTCACTCACATTGAGATGATGCTGCAAATAGTTCTGTGTCAAAATGCACTGTGAGTTTGAAGTCCAGTCCAGTCTTTTGATGGACGCAGCTCATTCTTCTGCACCAGAGCTTTGTAAACACTCTGTCAGGACCTGTAGGAAGGTCATCAGGAAGGTTCGATTGGACCCTTATTCTAGAGAAATAAGAGTGTTAGGAAACCACTGTGTGGTGTCAGAATCTTTGCAAGTTAATAGGTTCAGTAAAATACTGTCAGGTGGATGGTGAGAAGTGTGAAACTATAATTAACTAAGCTTGAGTCTGTAACGAACATTAAGCATTAATCAAGTGTACAGATGATACTTCTATAACATAGTGTGAACGATATAAGACTGGATTTAATTTTAAAAAGTAGCTTCAGATTGTTCAAATCAATATTAGCAATGTCAACTGGGAATTACACTATTTGTGTTGTGCATCACTTTTCCCTCAAAATCAAATTGGCATATGTGGTATCTTTGGAACTTTGGGATCTTCGCCAGAATTTAAAATAAAGTTCTGTGGTTTTAAAAAATGTTTGGTTGCACAGAATGAGTGTGTAATGCCTGCACACCAGCAGGTCTCAGCTTGTACAGAGTTACAGTAACAGATAAGTTGGTCAATAAGACACAACTAGAGAGCATCTTGCGATGTGATCACACTAGCCACAACGCCAAATCGGACCAGGGCCGTAAAGTTGGGGGGCTAATGGCCCCTTCACAACTTCCTACCCACCTACTGACGCCGCCCTTGCTCGGATGGTTGCAACGCTATTGTGGTCACAATGATTTGTCCACACATAATCACAATGTGAAAACGTTTCACCAGCGTCGTAGTTGCGGCTTAACAAATGCAAACTGAGCAAATTAGCCAAACAAATGCACTAATCATTATTCAATTATAATGACATGTTTTTTTTTACACTTTATCTTCTCATCTTGCCACATGTGATCAGTGGGCTCTTGACTCTTTGTAAGTGTCAAAATAAATCAACCACTTGACTTGACTTGTTTGCATATCTACAGCCATATTTAGATTCATTTCTGCTCATGTCTGCATTAATAGCACTCCTAACCCTCTCATGTAGGAAAGATGATGATTCGGAGATAGTTCCCTCCTGCACCACTTACAGCTAAAAGCACACACTAGAAAAAATGAACAGACTTTAGAACTTTAGTTTTTAACTTGCAGCAGCATCCACAATTACTATACCTTGCTGATTATCTTGCAAGCAGGATGGAAATATTATTTTGGACATCCAAAACATTAAACCTAAAGTGTGTTTCTGATATTTAGCAGGTTGTAATTAGTCGGCAAATAAGAGAGTAGAATCATGTGATGGTCCCCCAGACACCATGAAGTCTCCCTGCTGGTGCACTAGACTGGTAAAACATATATACAGTATAGTAAGGATGTCGGTATCAATACTTCAATGTTTTTTAGGTTTCACGTGTTTAAAATGATACAATGTCCGTTAATTAATACTAGTCATAGTATCAAAAGTAACAAAACTATAAAAAACACACATCTACAATCAGCTTTTAAACCCAAGGCTGCACGGATGAACAACAAACCCACCATGGGACTGGAGGCCGTGGCAGAAGTAGGCAGCAGCACTACTCCAGTGGATGTGAGAACAACCAGCGAGTGACCTGTCACTGTTATTCAAGAGTTAGCCATGGCAATGAAACTAAAATAAATAATAACTCGAGATGCCACCGGTTGAAACCGAGCATTTGTCAGCTGATCTACCATGACCGCGTGATGGGTTTACGTCGCGCACACAGCTGCAGGACACAGTTGCAGGACACAGTACAGCTACAAACACACACACACACACACACACACACACACACACACACACATACACACGGCATGTTGTCGGTGTGGAAGTTCTTTAGCACGATTGAAGAAGACTTTAAAACATTTGCAACAACTGTATTGTTAGATATGTTGCACCAGTTTTCTTCTTGGAAAGCAGCACATTAGATAAAGTCTGATATATTGCAATTCATTTGAAGTTGGATTTTATTTGACAGTTAACTGGAGCCCTTTTATGCAAGATTTGTTTGAGGGACAGTGAGATAAACTCCTGAAACTTGGTGCAGGTTTGGAGGAAATAAAAGAAAGTTATTCAATAGTCAGTGTTTTATTATTAACGTAATATTAACATTATTACAAATGTGTTGGTATTTTCAGTGTCTTTTGTGTACCAGCCATGAGTGCAGGTTGTTAATTACAAAAATGAAAAGGCTACTATTGTATCAAAGTTTAAAATGCTGGTATTGGAGATCAAACTTGATCAAAATGTATGGTGAAATAGCATGCCATGATTTGTTACTTTTTGCAGTGTGTGAACCTTGTTCTACTGAATAGTCAAGTACAGAAATCCACTTACCCATCAACTGGAGTTTTAATACATAGTCAGCATCTTCACATACACCTCTTTCTCTTATACACACACACACCAACACACTTCCCCACTCGCTGTCTCTCATCCAAATGTCTCTCTCGCCCTCTCTCTTCCCACCTCAGCGCACTTTGAACCCCTCCAACTCTCTCGTTCTCTCTCACCCTCTCTACCGAGCTGTGGTTTTTCTTTTCATTGCTAGCTCAGCTGTCCAGCAGGGTGACTTGCTGTTTTAGCTACGGGCTCACTTTGCCTCGTCATCCATTTTCTAGTTTTCTTCCCTTTCATATTTATTAAGGTTCCTGACTGACCTGAAGTGTGCCACTGCCTTTTAAAAGCAGAGCAGCCTGACACTGTGTGTCGACTTCATAGCTAACCACAGGAACGCAGTAAAAAAAAGAACTGGAGGAGAGAAGCATTTGAGTCGAGTTTCGGGCCTATTTCATCCAGGAAAAGCATTAAATTAAGCAATTCAATACACATTTCTACAATAAAACCAAACATTTGCATCTTAATTCTGCTTGTTGAGCTGCTAAATGACATTACACCTTAAAGGATAACACCAGTGTACTGTTATTGTTTTGCGACCAATTCCATTTTCCAGTCAGAGGCTGTTGTGGTAGCTTCGATGCTGCACTTGTTGTGAAGAACACCAACATTATGACACACATGGAAAGGCTGGTTTACACACCAGATGAAGTCAGAATTTAGAAGGAGAAACAAGAAGGTTGTGGAGAAGACATCTAGGAGGCACTGACTGACAGTTTGTGATGAAATTAATTAATTTCAATAGAATCTTGGGATCATGGATGGATTACGAGTGTTGTGCATGGATGTGCTAAAAGAGCGCGTTATTGAATGGTCATGTTTTTGGTGAATAGTGAACTGATCTTTTTGCAACTAACCTTTTTAACTCTAGCACATGGATAACGTGCATATGCTTGCTTTTTATGAGCGCTGGGCTTGGGCTTGTTTTTCCTTTATTGATAGTACAGAAAATAGACTTGAAATGGGGACGGGAGGACATGCAGCAAAGGGCCGGGAGTCAGATTCAGCCTTAATACATGGGATGCCCACTCTACCTGTTGAGCTACTGAGATGTGATGGTCTTAAGACTAATTAGTTAAACATCATAGCATCTCACTCAAGCAGACTTTACACAATTATTACAAAGAGATGCAAAGTGACTACAAAAAGGAACAAAACAACCACAGACAAAAAGATAACTACAAAAACACAAAGAAAACAGGTAAGATACTAAAAGGAAATTGTTTGTTTGTTGACAAGGTCAGCAGGCAGGTACACAAAAACAAAAAGCACGCTTTTGAGCAGAAAAGCAGACAGAAACTAAGGCTGAAAAGAGTAAGTAGAGGGCAGGTATAGTATATTGAGGGGCTGATTAGGGGAATGAGGGGCAGGTGTGCAGGAAGGTGACGATCTAGGGACAGCTGCTGGGCAGGAAAGGAATGGTGGTCTGACTTCTGCCTTTGAGTATTATCTTACATCAAAAAAATAAATAGCTGTGTTCTGTATTATTTATCAGTATCTTTATTAAAGTTACTGAAAGGAGTTTTAAACTGGTTATGAGACAGTCTCAATTTAATATTGACGCCTATATATAGGCCTAACCTACATAAGCAAATCAGACCATCAGTCAGAAGATTAGCTTTTTCTATACAGTTATCAATAGGCTATAGTAAAAACACTCAAAGCCTAAGTTTACATTTTCAAAGGCAAAGTTTAACAGTGAGTAGAACGTTAGCCAGTTAAAAGGAAGCAGGAAGAGAGTTTTATTATGTTATATTTTGTGGTTACGGCTGATACTGAGGCAGTATCAGCAAAGAGAAAAGTAATTGAATTGACTGCAAAAAATAAATAAATAAATGGGATAGTGATATAGCACGGGTGAAAACAGGAGTCAACCTTGATTGGTCATTCAACAGAGACAGTTGCAGGATATAAAAGGATTCAAAGCTGATCCTTAATTGTCGCTCTCCTATTTCATTTATGAAATATATTGCGAGACATGGTTTTACATCAATATATGAATGTACGTTGGTGGCTAAAACCAAGCTAGCTAACGCCTTGGCTAACATTAGCTGAATGTAGCTAATGTTAGCTGAATGTAGCTAAAGTTAGCTGAATGTAGCTAATGTTAGCTGAATGTAGCTAAAGTTAGCTGAATGTAGCTAACATTAGCTGAATGTAGCTAATGTTAGCTGAATGTAGCTAACGTTAGCTGAATGTAGCTAACGTTAGCTGAATGTAGCTAATGTTAGTTGAATGTAGCTAATGTTAGCTTCATTCTTGGTGCAAAGAAAGCACATAACAGCTGTCTGTGATCATGAGCCTGATGACCAACATGCCCCAGGTAATCCACAGAAGTTTTTATGAAGTTGAGAGGCTAGACTACTGAATTGAATAAACCTATTTATTGACAAGTTGCATCTTTCTTTCAGTCACTTCCAAAACAGATCAGGGTCTTTACAACACATGCCGGTGGTGCTCATGGGAAAAGCAGTTTTCAAATACTACCGCTTGTTGATGTTTTAAGATTCTCACCATCATTGGAAATTGCTTACAGTGAAAGGTTTGATCATTTTATTTGACATTTGTTACATCATGTTGACAACATGACAATTCAGTAATATCAGGCCAAATTTTTTTTAATCTGCTTACATAATAAGTAGGTTTTCCCATGTAAACTTCAAAGGAGAAAATATTTTTCAAGTCAGAAGGTATATCGCCCATCTTTTCTGACAGTTACATTTAAGTAGGAAAAACTTGCAGTGGATATATTGAGAGGTTTTACTTTCATAAGAGATTAAAGTTGACCTGGATTAGAATGTGATGAAAGTCACGGTTGGTGACATAAGCAAAGAGGCACTTTGAAACCTTAAATGAGTTGAAGGAGTTAAAAGAATCTTCAAAGAAAAATGCATGACACGGCACCAAGTGTATAAAACACATGTGATAACCCTGCCGTGCTTCAGCCCAGTCCAACATACTACAGACATTTCCGCAGCATTTCTTTCTAATATATGAGCATGTATTTCATGTGTATGTGTGTGCTTAATCTGAATTGAAATGGTTTTCACAAAAACATTCTCTCACACTCACACTTCCTGTGGGCTGCAAGGAGAAAGCAGTATTCATTTAATACACACACTTATGGAACACGCACACGCACACGCACACACACACACACACACACACACACACACACACACACACACACACCTATATTCCTGGTTTTGCATTTATAATCAAGTGCCTGAGGAAGTACATGTGCAGATTAATGGCCCTTCTTTGGGAACAGCTAATCGTATGCAGAATTTATGCATTCAGACTTTATTTTAAATGTGTACATGTCTAATTTAGGACAGGGGGGGCCGCACTCTCCACACTTGTTTTATGACAGTGAATTGGCTCTGTGTTACTGTTACTCATTTTCTTATGTTATACAGAATTTGAGCAATAGTAAGAAAAGTGATTTATTGTGATTACAGTAATCCTAATACACTTATTTTTCTTTGTTGATGTCTTCAGTCCCCTGCTGTTACTCTAGAGCAGTCTCAGCCCTTCAAGATTGCACTTAGAAGAACACGTTTAATCTCTAGGCTGCAATGTCACAAGAAGAAGTTTATTCAAGATTTAAATCTAATGTTTAGTACCGTCAGATCTTCAGAAGAGTCCACCTACACAGTAATTTGTTGTTGCCCAAAGACTGTTAAAGTGGCTATCTGTTTCCCATGGTAATATAAGTCAATGGCTACCAAGTGATTAAAAACATTGAAATCTGGCTTCCTGTGTGGCATACTGTGAAAATATTTTGTATATATAATGAAATGTATTTGATCCTTTCACTGCACTGGAACAGAATAAGTGTCTTGCTCATTGGCACTTAGACAAGGTTAGCTTGTTGACTAATCTCTTTCGGCAACGGGACAAGATTTTGGGATCGGAAGCGCTCTGGCTTCCGTTTGTAGTCCACTTGTTGTCGAGTAGTATTAATTAATAGCGTTGGAGCGGGCTTTGGTTGCATGCATGAACAGTCTGGAGAGCGAAAGAGGAGAAATGCGTCGACCGAAATGCAATCTCGGAACTCATCAGCTGTAATCTGACAATGATTTATCTTTTTATTAGTTTAGATCAACTTGTAAACTGGCTACTTGTGAAATAATCCGTCTCTCAACTCAAATTCCATTATTGCGTCTCAAGTTGCTAAGTGGACTGTAATCAATGACCAGCACATGGAGGAAGAAGTCTTGGTTCAAATATCCATGATCCGGATATCGCCTGGATACGATTATGTTCACTGACAGCATTTGTCCACTGGATTTTGGTTCGGCCCACAAGTCGTAGGGAGATGGTCGGCGTGGATGGTGTTATACAAAGACCTGAACCCCGACTCTGAATATTGCATATATACAGTATATCTCAAAAGTGAGTACACCCTTTAGATTTTTGCAAATATTCTGTTATATCCTTTCAGGGGATAACATTATCCTACTGAAACTTTGATATAACTTAAAGTAGTCAGTGTGCTGCTTGAATAACAGTATAGATTTATTGTCCTTTGAAAATTACTCAGTACACAGCTGTTAATGTCTAAACAGCTGGCAACAAAAGTGAGTACACCCCATAGTGAACATGTCCTAATTGTGCCCAATGATGTTGTTTTCCCGCCCTGGTGTCATGTGACTCGTTAGTGTTACAAGGATTCAGGTGTAAATAATAAGCAGGGCTGTTAAATTTGGTGTTTTGGGCACAATTCTCTCTGAATGCTGGACAACATGGCACCTCATGGCAAGGAACTCTCTGAGCGGCTGAAAAAAAAGGATTATTGCGCTTCACAAAGATGGCCTTGGCTATAAGAAGATTGCCAACACCATGAAAATGAGTTGCAGCACAGTGGCTAAGATCATACAGCGGTTTTCCAGGACAGGTTCCACTCGGAACAGGCCTCGCCAGGGTCGACCAAAGAAGTTGAGTCCACGTGCTCAGCGTCATATCCAGAGGTTGGTTTCCAAAAATAGACGTGCGAGTGCTTCCAGCATTGCTGCAGAGGTTGCAGAAGTGGGATGTCAGCCTGTCAGTGCCCAGACCATACGCCGCACACTGCATCAAATCGGTTTGTATGGCCGTCGCCCCAGACAGAAGCCCCTTCTGAAACCGATGCATAAGAAAGCCCTGCAAACAGTTTGCTGAAGACAATGAATCCAAGAACATGAGTTACTGGAACCATGTCCTGTGGTCTGATGAGACCAAAATAAACCTGTTTGGGTCAGATGGTGTCCGGCGTGTGTGGCGGCACCCTGGTGAGGAGTACCAAGACAAATGTGTTTTGCCTACAGTCAAGCATGGTGGTGGCAGCATCATGGTCTGGGGCTGCATGAGTGCTGCCGGCACTGGGGAGCTGCATTTCATTGAGGGACACATGAATTCCAATATATACTGTGACATCCTGCAGCAGAGCATGATCCCCTCTCTTCGGAAACTGGGCCGTAGGGCAGTTTTCCAACATGATAATGACCCTAAACACACCTCCAAGATGACAACGGCCTTGCTGAAGAAGCTGAAGGTTAAGGTGATGGACTGGCCAAGTATGTCTCCAGACCTAAACCCAATTGAGCACATGTGGGGCATCCTCAAGAGGAAGGTGGAGGAGTGCAAGGTGTCCAACATCCGTGCGCTCCGTGATGTCGTCGTGGAGGAGTGGAAGAAGATTCCAGAAGCAACCTGTGCAGCTCTGGTGAATTCCATGCCCAGGAGGGTTAAAGCAGTGCTAGATAACAATGGTGGTCACACAAAATATTGACACTTTGGGCACAATTTAGACATGTTCACTATGGGGTGTACTCACTTTTGTTGCCAGCTGTTTAGACATTAACAGCTGTGTACTGAGTAATTTTCAAAGGACAATAAATCTATACTGTTATTCAAGCAGCACACTGACTACTTTAAGTTATATCAAAGTTTCAGTAGGATAATGTTATCCCCTGAAAGGATATAACAGAATATTTGCAAAACTCTAAAGGGTGTACTCACTTTTGAGATATACTGTAGCTCCTTTAACCAAGTGCTTTGAGTTGCCTAAACATAACCATAAAATATCAATAATTTTGCCAAGTGCGTATATTTATAGTGAAATGTCAGTAAATAATTTTTCAGTTAGGCTTAATAACATTGTGACTTTGCAGATACGTACTTAAAAAATGTTACGCATGGCAGCCGTGTGAATGCACCTAATGAAATCTAATATTGTTTTGCGTGACAGGATATGAAAACCGGAATCTTTTGTACAGTGAAATAATGAAACTTCAATTATCCTTCCATGGAAATGTCTTCCCTTATCAGCCACGAAAGAAAAGTCCTGTAGTAAATTGCTTGAGGGGACTTAATTAACCTTGGGGACCACTCTCTGTCTGACATACAGGCCTGATCTCTGAGCTTCTTGTTGAGAGGCCCAGTTACAAAATACTTGAAATGTGTGTTCTGCCAAACTGATTTGACGCTGAGAGTACAGCTCCAAGTAACTTATACAGAATCAGCGCAAGTTGTGTATGTCGGCAGGTGCACAGATCTAATTTATATATGGTTTATTTATAATTTCATGAACAAAGAATCTAATCTTTATGTACACACACATGAACTAACACATATTTTACGTGCCACGGATAGCCCCACAAACATGTGCAGTTCACATAAAGCACCTGCTCAGTGATAACACCATTACATGCCCACACATGTATTGGAAAATGAATTAATTTCCGCAAGTATTAGCACTTTAACATTATGGGATGAACACACAGCATTTCACACATATACATGAAAGCTGTCACTGAAACACGCACACTCAGACTGATATTTCACTTACAATAGGGAGCCGGGGCTCTTATTAAGCCTCTCCTCTTAACTTGCACAGATAAGAAGCTGCTTTATTAAATGTCTTTCTATTCAAGCTATTGATTCATTTTAGGAGGCATTTTAAAAAGTATTTTCCCTTACAGCACACTGCGCTCTAGCTCCTGCAGTGTTTGAGAGACTTTGACTCCTGATCAGTTTTTTTTTTTAATAGATTGTCCAGCACTTTCTTCATTTCCTCTGTCCCTGTTTGAGAAAATATTTTTGTAAAATGTGTAACGAGAAGAGAAGTGCGAGATGTGCCATTAAGACTCACATGTGAGAATGGAATATGGTAATTGTATAAATCAATATTTCATAAAAAAAAACTGTTACTCAGCCTCTCTGTGTGCGTGTGTGTTTCAACCTAATTCTCCCGCTTCTCTGGTCAAACACTCTTCTCATATCTGGCTGTTACTTCTATGGGTGTATCCCAAGTCTCTTATTTTGACATTTCCGCGCTCCAAGATCCTCATATGAACCGGAAGACCTTCTGGTACGCTATCTTAAAGACCGGCTCACAAGTTCTTACTTCTGCTCGGAGGAGCGAGGATACAGGAGAGCAGCCTTTACGGAAGTCTTGTCCCAGCCGACACGCCTCCTTAATGTACACCAGTTATTGATGGGACGCTGCAGCTGATCTGATTCAACATCAATGGAGTTTCATACCGCAGTGAAAACAGATAAGCATTACGTGTGCATCGCACTAAAGTTATATATTGTATTTGTGTTTTCTGATTTACCATCTAGTTAAAATTTGTTAATTGTAAATATGTTAGAGGTACGGCAGTCGTATGTTGATATGCGTTGATATGCGTTGATATACGTGACGGTGAACCCGACAGCCAATTTATTGATAATGAGTGGAAAACCCATTTGTAACCTATGCTTAACCTATCTCTCTGATGTATCTGCAACGACTCTCGACCTATTCAGACGTATTAAATTAATGTTAAACCTATGCCTGACGACGGAGTAACTTATTAAACATGTTTCTACAGTACAGCTAGCGTTCAGCTAGCGTTTCTGAAGCGTATTGTGGTTTGAGTATAAATAGGGTCACCGTAAGTAGTTCATCCTCACTTCTTCACAGCACGTCTTGATGAATACATCAACTCATCATCAGAGAGCATGGAGGATATGGAGAGGCTGCGTCAGGAGTACAGTCTAGCCGTTCTCCAGCATCAACATGATGTAAACCAATTGGCGCTTTTCCAGCTCCGTGCCAATAGGAGAGGGAGGAGAAGAGGGCAACGGGGGAGGATCTGGAACAGAGCATGGATCGGTAGGCAACGGCAGTATGGCATATACGACCAGCTTCTGCTGTGTCCTCTGTCCATGTACTACAATTACAAAGGATTATACTCCATTGTTCTGATAGCGCTTGTAGATGCCGACTACAAGTTCATCTAGGCAGATGTCGGTGGTGGGTATTTGCAATATAAATCACACAATTTATGATTGATGAATATGTGGTGTGAGCCTATATTTATCTACTGTTTGATTTAACACATATTTTTGCTAGTATGGGGTCAGCGTCAGACGCTCAGATCTACAATCACTGTGAGCTGAAGGAAGGCGCCGAGAATGGTAATGTAGGTTTCCCTGACCCGGATCCTATGCCCAACGGCACCCAGGATGTGCCCTACTTCTGGATCGGTGACGATGCCTTCGCCCTACACTACTACATGATGAAGCCGTACGGCCAGCGGGGTTTGACGAAGGAGGAAAGGATCTTTAACTGCAGGCTTTCCCGTGCCAGGAGAGTAGTAGAGAATGTCTTCGGCATCCTGTCAAAATGCTTCCAGGTCCTGCTGAGTACCATGCAGCATCATCCGTTCACTGTGAAGCTCATCAGTCACCACATGATGAGGATGCGGTACACACGGCTCCAGAACCAGCAGCTTGACCGTGAAGAGACTGCTAACCACAATTATGTCCCAGGTGCATGGAGACAAGGCCAGACCCTAGAGGGCACACAGACAGTGTCTGGACCACCCAACACCGCCTCCATGGACGGAAAGACACAGAGGGAGCTCATCAAACACTGGGTGAACTCACCAGACGGTGCAGCTCCGTGGCAAGACAGGATGATCTAGAATATGAACATTTGACGGGTCATGTTGACCACACACATGTTTGTATGACAGTATTATGTATGAATAAAATAGGAATATATATCTATCTAACCCCGTGTTATTAAGGTTATTGGATGTGAATGTGTAATTTCCATTGTTTGGCCAATGTCATTATATGTTTCAATATTAACAAGAAAGTTAGTGGGGACAATTATGCAATTTGAATAAACTGTAAAGGACAACACATTAAAGTCTGAACTACAAGCTACGTTTAATGTATGTATATGTTATGACGAACATATCAATGTAGAAAAGATTGGAATAGGTATTGGTGAAACATTGACACTTTTAAATTGTGAAATGAAACAATTTCAGGCATTCAGCAACTTATATTATAATGAACATAGTATAATGGCATATATACAATAACGGAATCTCTGGCAACACCTGTGTACAGTCATTCATCCCCCTTATTGTTGAGTGCTGATGGTGGTGGTGTGTCCCACCTTCCAAATCCAGGGAACTATGCGATACACCTGATATTGCCAACAGGTTTGGCAAACTGCTGCTGGGATACATAGGCTGAAGAGGAGGTGGAGGAGGCATGCACCGCTGATACTACACGTGACGAGACGGCTGATTAAAGTGCAGCTGCTGCTGCTGCATATGCTGCTGCTGCATATTCTGCTGAGCATACTCCGGTGTGGTTGGTAGGCGTCACATGGTGAATGGGAAGAGGTGTGTGACGCATATGATGAGGATGAATGTGCTGAACCGCAACGCACATCTGGCACGATGGGTCCTCCCAGGCAGCGGCCAGCACTGGGCTCATCGGTGTCACTGTCTGCTTCCATCTCCTCGGACAGGATGCGGTTCATGGCCAACCTCACAGTCTTGTACCTCCGCTTGGATATGGTCGCCAGGCTGTCACATACATAGTTGGTGAAGGCTCTATGCTGGGTGAGAGGCTGCTGGTGTTCCTGTCTGACCTGCAGGTCTCTTAGGGCTGCACCAGAGACATCGACACTCTGCTGGAGGGATAACAGGAGAGCCTCTTCGGCATCATGGGCCCGCCAAGCTGCAGTTCTGCGGACGCAGCTTCAGCAGTGTCTAGGTCACCGGGATGTCCATCGATGGTTGCTTTGATCTGCAAAGACACAATAATACAAAGAATAAGCGATATATTAAATTATATAGTCATTAAAAGAATGAGGTCACAGAAATATGTCATTCTTTGGGGAGTACACTTTTGCAGGACTCAGGCCTGTGTCGGACAACAGACTTCAGGAAGAAGAACTTGTCCCTGATCCACCGCTTCCTCTCTGGTAACTGATTGGCATGGCGTTAAACTCAAGTTATTTATATCACAGTGGCAATATCACCAGACCAATATCACTAGGGGGGCCTGGCTGGGGCCAAGTGCACAGGGGCACATTCAACCCGAGGTACATTCAACCCTGGACAAAAGAAACGAAGCAGTTTCAAGCCTTCAATACTATTAGTTAAGTTCAAATAATAGTGTACAACACAAATAATACCATGATTGCTTCTTTTTCGGTTTTCGCTCATTTCATCACTTTCTCCCGACGCACTTGCATTTAAATGCGGTTCCCCCGTCGCTCTGTGTGTACCTGGCCTGTAGCGGGTGTACCTACACTGCGCTGCCTTTGGAGCGTCTGCCCCCCTTCCTTCTTTCACATTATAGTATGATCCTAGTCTGTCCTCGCATGTGGCATATAGGAACAATAGGCCTTATATGCTTCGGCATACATATAACGACAACGATCATTAAAAAAAGAAACCTGTCATAGCAAGCCCCGTTGTAGCCATTTGCGCATGGTGGGAAGTATTAGAGTGTGCCACATCAAAGGCTGTCCGCTAGTGTGAAGGAGAATAGCTAGCAAGGCTAAATAAATGTGTAATAGAGGGTAATTTGCCCGGATATAAACACAGGTATGCCTTGAGATCCCGGCTTGGTCTTTGGTGTGCCTTGGCACGGAAAGTTTGAAGACCACTGGTCTAATGAAATGATTATATGTTAATGATGAACGTCAACACAATAAAATTATCTTACCGGTTCTACCCATGAGTGTGGCCTGGTCATCCCACAGCTTGCCCTTCCTCTCCGCCCTCCTGTAGTCGCTCCTCTTGCAGTCCCAGATGATGAGTTTCTCCCTGAGGAACTCCAGCATCATCTCGTCATGGGCAACAGACAAGGAGAAATCTGACTTATTGGCCCTCTTCCTCTTTGTCACCTCCTGTGGCTGCACAAAGGAGTTGGAGGCAACAGAAGACTCACGGGAGCCACAGGCGCCATCACAGGAAGGAGATGGAGGAGTGACAGATCGAGGGGGAGTGGGACATCGACGAGGAGAGGATGTTGATGGTGATACAGAGGAAGGTGGAGATGGTGGCTTGGTCCTCTTGCCCTTTCCTCTACCTTGGCCCCTGTGTGCTTTCTCAGCAACCTCTCCCTTTCTCTTGGTCCTCTTGGGCCGCATGTTGACTGCTTGTGGAAGGCTTGGGTAATGATGTGTCTGTGATGAGATTGGCCCTGTATTTATAGACATAAGTCATGTGATCGGTTGAAGGCCGAAGACGACACGCCGAATACGCCAGACATATGGCCTTTTGATACGTCTGAATAAGTTGCAGATACGACAGACACGTCAGACATGTGTTATGCATAGGTTACGAATAGGTTATCCACCCGTTATCAATAAGTTGGCTGTAGGGTTCACCGCCACGTATATCGATTTACGACTGCCGTACCTCGAACGTACCTGACGTGCTTGAAACATGTTTACAGCTTCAGCGTTCAACACTAAACCTCAGCGTAACATGACGTGTTCTTAACGAATACTAATGTCCAACTCACCCCTAATTTATATCAACGTACACCAGCGTATTGCCGATATTTCGTTTATACCAGCATACGTTTCTGCCATACGGATATGTGTGACAGGGCCTTTAAGATCAAAGCAAGAGTTGTGTCCGGATACTCGGCAGTATGTCGGACTCGTTCCCAGTGGATGTTGGCCTCTGCCAGGGCTGCGCTTTATCACCAATCCTGTTTGTGATATTCATTGACAGGATATCGAGGAAGACCCAGGACTCGGTGGAGAGATTAGATCTCCACACTGGCCTGGGAACACCTCGGGAACCCCCAGTCGGAGCTGGTGGATGTGGCCCGGAAAAGGGAAGTTTGGGGTTCCCTACTGGTACTGCTGCCCCCGAAACCCGACCCCGGATAAGCGGTAGACGATGGATGGATGGATGGATGGACTGCTGTCTTGAGAGTCCTAGCACTGTCTATTTTGGCTCTTTGATAAAGGGTCTCTGCAGAATTTTATAGAATCCTGTCGTTTTTAATGTGAGGACATTTTAATATCTGACATATAATATAATATAATATTACAGATAGAAAACACAAATGCAAAAAGTAGAAGAATTTAGAACAAAGCCAAAGATGTGTGAGCAAAAACAAGTTAAAACATTATGTGGGTGTGGTAATAGCTCAGTATATGTTGTCTGTGCAAGCAGCTTATTACAAGCCACACCCAAACTACAATCTTTTCCCAAAACCTAACTGAGTAGTTCCGTTTCACAAAGTTAACCACATGGTTAAAACTGCGACTGCAATGGAGTGTGAATTCTACTTGGAGAGGTCCCAGTTCACCTCCTGCCCTGCCGTGGTGCCCTTGAGCAAGGCACCGGACATCCCCCTTCCCACACATTTCACTGTGTGTGCTGTGTGCTCTGCATGTGTGACCATTAAAAAGAGGGTTTCATCCCTCCAAATCGTAATCTTAATGATTTTAGCGCACACACATACACTGTACACGATGCTCAGCAACAAACAGAAGATAAACACAGTTCAAGACCAGGTAGTGTACTTTGTGGACCACTTTATCCATATGTACTTTATGCTGTGAGGATATTTCAATATTGTGGGCCAACAACTCAATTAATGCAGGTTGTGATTGCCTGTTGTATTATACCTAAATCCTCTTCATTTTTTCTATCTTATATTCTTTTTTAACCTTTGCTGCAATAAAAAAAATTTCCCACTAGAATCATTCCTGCTTTATCTAATCTTACATTTCAATAATTTCATTCTCTCAGTGCTTGCTGATATTTTCTATATTAAAAAGTAATCATGCAACCAAACTGGATCTCACCAGAAAATCAGAACCTTTTCAATTTGTTGAGTATTAACTTCTGTTACTCTCTGCCTTGCAGTGCCAAACCCATGTGGGCTCTCCATGACTTTGATCAAAAGAGAAGAACGAGGAAGAACAAACACTGTGTGGGCCACTGACAGACTAAATGAAAGGAGCACAGAGGAGAGCTGAGGGACTTGGAAACTCCAGGTGCACTTCTATCCAGAGACAGTTATTAAGCCATTAACTGATGGTGCTTCACAGTTTCCGTGCTAAATTACAGAAATCTACCTTTATTTACACTTTCATTAAATTATCCCATTAACTTGTTTTTTTGTATTTTTTGACTTTAAGGTCAAGGGGGCTCTCCGGTGTAAAACAAAAGGTACCCATCTTAGACATTATCTACCCGAGTGCTTTTTTATTCTAAGTGACAAGAGCGTTTGGTAGAACACTAATTGTGTCTCGTTGGGATATGTGGGAGGATTGAGAGAGAGGCAGGGAGAGAAGGAAAGGGAGACAAGTTTTTTTCAGAGGGATAAATTGAATCATGCCTTCTGAATTTTGGCATCAACAGTCTCATCATTAACTTTTTCACTTTCGTCTTTAAGTAACATTCTTACAGTAAGTGGCACTCCTATAATGCACACACAAACACATCACCATGGCTGTGAGAGCATCTCACTTACTTGCATTTATTCCTAATATTTCACACTTAACTTTTTATACGTGTGCAGCGTATCGTCTGCGTCCTTTGAACGATCACAACTTACCCTTAATTTATATCAACGTCTTGCCGATATTTTGTATGCGCCGGCATACATTTCTGTCATACGGATATGTGTGACAGGGCCTTAAACAAGACTACCAGGTAAACTAAGAGCTTTTCTCTCAGGTTTTTACCGCAATTGTCTGCATAATGAAAAGCCTGCATTACTGCAGAAGCTACATTTGACTTACCATCTGTCACAGTATCAGTTAATCACACTCCTGAAAACGAACTTGTAATACATGAACTATTCCGGCTGTATGAGGCAATACTCTTGTTTCCAACAGATCCAACAAATGGCTTTAAAAAGTAACTTACTAAAGGATTTCTTGCAGGGTACATTGATAAACTAAAACAAAACATAGGATCAGCAGCTCAGTAACAAGGCAAAAATATGAAACATTGCTCTACAACTGCCCTCCTTACTTAAAGCTGCACTCATCGAGATTGTTTTTAACGTAAAAGTTGCAACAAATGAGTGTGTAATGTAAAAGCTGAAAACCCATTACAATTCAAAGTCATTACAATTTGGAAAATTAATAATTTCATTACAATTTGGAAAATTTGTAATTTCATTACAATTTGGAAAATTTGTAATTTCATTACAGTGACTAATTCCAGCATCACTCAATTATTTTAAGATTTTGGGGGGTTGCCTTCTTTTGCCAGAAGTTCTATTGATCCTTGATTTTGTCACTTTTTTCAATAGTCATGTGTCTGAAACATGTTTACTCTGCAGTCTCGTAGCCATAGAAAAACATTTCTGCAATCATTACTCATTACAAACAATAATATAAATATTGGTAATATTTATATTTCATGTGCAGAATACAGCAATAGATTGATTTTTCATTTGTCATTTTCATTGTTCACAATGTTCTTTTGCTGTGATATTTTTGCTAAACCAATTATTTCATGCAGTGTATTTTTATTTAGCTAATTAAACTACATCATTTCAGTTACACTACAACATAGTAAATCACATCTTCACAGCACCATATGACCTTATGTTGTCGATCAATATGGCAGTATGAAAACAACAGACTAAAGAAATGTTCTACAGCGTCGTCACTCATGACAAAACCACACTTTTTATTTGCTGCTGTTGGTTGAAAGCTGGATTTGAAATTGATTTTGTTTATTGTTGAGAGGCTGTCTGAATCAGCATCAAACCTTCCTCGCCCAACAGATCAATATAGACAAATTACTATAGAACACTAGGAAACTATCCGGAAATCTCGTGATGCACTATTGCCGGGCATTGCACCCTTATTGCCCAGACCGGAGGTGTGCCCAGGCAGTAAGCTTTCACCAAAAGAGGAGGAATATGCAACCTGGTAACTTCAAAGTTGTCAAAGTTATATATTGTGTTTTTCAGTTGCTAGTTAGCCATTGGTAAGCCTTCATTCAGGAGTTTGTTTGGAGGTTGTGTGAACCCTCAACTTGAACTATGAGGACAGGCGTTATCAGGTGCTGCGTGCAGTCACTTGGGCTAAGCTAGCTGTTGATGGGCAGCAAGCTTCTCCTTAAAGTTCTCATTTTCTCTTTTTACACATTCAATACAGAAGATGCACAATATGGGTTTGGTGGCTTTTAAGTTGGGAAATTAACTTTTCTTTTTATTCTGAGTGCTCTGATCAATCTCCCCATTGATGTCAGGTCAGCAGACAGACTTCACACTTTCCGTCGCAGACTGAAAACTCACCTGTTTCGACTGCACCTCGGCCAATGAAGGAAAACATAATAATTATGTTCTTTGAATCTTGCAATTACATTGGTTTGGCTTTTTTGAAGCTAATGTACTTGCAAGATTCCTGCTGTTTGGAGTTGTATCCTCATGATTGTTTGCACTTATTTGTAAGTCGCTTTGGACAAAGGTGTCAACTAAATTAACTGTAATGTAATCTGTCAATGTAATCTGTCACAGTTCTAAGAAACCTCTGCTGCGTGAGTACAGTCATTTGGGCCAATCATTCAGGAGCCATTCACATGTTGTACCCTAACGTGTGAAAAACACCAGCCGTGCCACTTTCATACTTTTGTTCAAGGTGCTTGGAAGGTTGCGCTCCTGTTGCGCCTGTCGTTGCTAAGCAATCAAAACCAACAGTTATCCTAAGGTCTGATGTGATGTATCTCCAGGCGTTGTTTCTTCTGTTGGTGTCAAAATAATAAAAACTTGACAGGTCCTACAGCCTCAGGTATCCCTGAACTAGTATAATCAGCCACTCTTCCGTCTTCAGTTCTCCTAACTTTTCAACTGGATGATGTGATGTCTTGGAGCTGATTGGTTCATTCTCGTCATGACGGTCAGTGCGCTGCTTCCGGTTTTGAGTGCGCTTGTCTCTATTTCTTTTTTTATGGGCAACATTTGCAACATGAGTCCTGAGGCCAACAAAAACTCCACAAAAGACGGATACATTTTCAATACTGTTATCATATTACCATTGATATAGACAGCAGGTAAGTGGATTGGGATAGACTGGACATTCACATTTTGATAAATCCTTTTGATGCCAAAACCTCCCTATTAAAATCCATTGTAACTATCATGAATTCAAGCCAAACAAAGCTGCTGTTCCCTTTAAAAGAGGAACATCTAACTTTTTAACAGCCATCTTTTCAAGCCTACAAAGGAAGTGTTTGATAATAAAAAGACAGATTATGGGTAAAGCGTTGCTTTAACGCCTAATCTTCAAATAGCAGATTTACAGACATATGGTACGTTACAAACAGGCTCTTACACAAACCTCCCAGATGAGTATATACTTTGAAGTACTACATGCTTCTCCCACTTGTTCATCCTCAGTTGCTAAGCATGGATCTCTCTGTAGCTCTCATAACAACTCTTCTAAAGGCTTCCGCTCTACCTCGAATACCTTTTCTCTGCCAAGTATCTCTCCATCCAACCTTAAGTCCACTGCGTTCTAATCTAATCTGTTTTCCATCCTCATGTCGTCCTCCCTTAGCAATCCTTTCTTCTTTCCTTCTCTGGTCATTCTCATCCCTTTTCTTCTTCCTGGGCCACCACTTTCAAACCATTTCTCCTTGTTCTTTGTCTACTTTCCCCATGCTTTCTCTCCATCCCTCCATCTCTATCTCTTCTCCTTTTTTCCCCAGTCTCTTCAGTCTAAAACCATCCTCCATGTTCATTCCAAGTCTCTCTGCCTAATCCGGATTTTCTTTTGAAGTACTCCTCAGTGTTTTCGTCTGCTACTTTTCCTTTAATTGATATGTCTTTTATACCAGACTTATTTCAACAAGCTTTGTCTCAATATCAGTGCATGTTTGGCATCTTTAGGACATTTAGCACATTGATCGCAGGCCGAGGCTCTTTAAAGAGCTCCCCAAAACGTTCTGTCGGTGTGACAGCTTGTTGACATAGAAGTGAAATCTCTTGTTAGAATTGATTAGCCGTGTTAAAACAAAGTCGATGGGGACCGAAACCAATTCTCATCAAAAACCAAATTGATTGCTTGTAATTTCATCATGCAGGTTCCACTTGCAGGCGTCCTGGTGCAGGTTTAACCTTGCAACACCAAACATTTAACATGCTGTAGTTTGCATACAGATTGGAATACCAGGGTTTACTGTATTTGAAGTACAAATAAACTCAAAATTAACTTTTAAATATTCAAGTGAGACAATGTAACTTTTGAAAGATGAAATAACACATGTTTCCTCTCACAAATTAATACATTCATCAGCAATATAACACCATTGCTCAATTAAATACATTAAGGCATAGGTCTTCTACAGGGGGTTGAAGATTTGTAATAAAAAAAAAGATATTAAAAAAAATGTTTTGCTTTATCTACAAACCATACCCCCCTGCAGTACCTCTGCGGCCCCCAGGGTAAATATATAATCTTTTTTATTCCAAACATTTTTTTGTTGCTTTGCGCATTCACATTCCCTCCTCCGCTGTACTTTGCGAAGGCTGGCGACACGCACCTACAATCAGAGACAGAGTGGAGGACAGGAGAGGGTGAACTAAAATAAATCGGCACCACACCGTTTTTTTGAAGGATGTCGCTAGTGACAATTCTCTCTGACCAATCAGTGGTCTGCAGTGTTTTAACTCCACCTTCTAGTATCGGTTCAGCTTGCTTGGAACCTCGACTGAGGTGATATCAAAAACGTACCAGTTACTATCTACAACTTCTGCTAATAGAAAACCAAAAAATAGCAGTTCCAGTTAACTACAGTGAGTCCATTCTGTACCATGCACTGGAAATGTGTCATTAGTCCTCTTTTTATCTTTTATATATACAAGCAAGACTTGGTAGCACTCAATTATGCCTGCTGAAGTGTCCTTGAGCAAGACACTGAAACCTTCAAGCTTCACACACTGCTGTTCTCTCACTTAACATGGCTGCTACTGAATGTCTAAGCTTCACACCGTAAAGTATCTCTGGTATGACGGGAAGATAGTAAACTTGACATTGAGAGAAATAACTGTTTAGATGCAGCGTTCATAATGAGTTAAAATTCTATTGCCTGCTCCTGAATATCCGTGCTGTCATTACTAAAAGAGTTACTTCAACACAATATCTCCCTTTCCTCTTTTACTCAGCAATATAGTGTTTAATATAGCGTAAATACATTAATAGGTACCACGGCTCTGCACAATATACCGTATACTATGTTGACCTGTTAAATATGGACATAAGCTAGGCATGTTTCACATGTTTCTCATAATTGGAGTGTAGTTTTATCAAAATGGTTTTGACCATATAGTTAGGCTTATACATATATATATATATATATATATATATATATATATATATATATATATATATATATATATATATATATATATAAACCTCAGACCAGATTAAGTGTGTTATAAGGCTGAGAACAGCATAATTGTAGCACTAAATGTACTGACAGTGCTAGATAGATAGGAAAGAAGAAAAAGAGGATACACAGAGAGAAAGGACAGAAAGAAAGAAAACAAGTCAGGGAAATACTGGATATTGGAGGCACAGGAGATCTCTTTGTGTGACTAATTCTCTCCTGATATCTCATTCTCCACCTCATTTAGAAAAGACCTGTTCGCTCCCCCTCTCTCTGACACACACCCACACACACACACACACATGGACACACACTTAAAAACTCCTGCATACTCCCACACTCACAATTCCTCTCTTTCTCTCTTACACACACATACTCTGTCACACACACACACATGTGAGACACACAAGCAAAAAAATAAAAGGCGGAATCGCCCGGAGTGTTTCCAACCCACACTGTTTCCTATGTGTGGATAAACCTACACACACTCACACACACACCGTGATCTGAGACAGAGGAAAAATTATATTTTGTCTTTTGATCCAAAGCCGTTTGATTTTCTCCGCCTCGCTTGCACAGCCACTTAGCAGCTGTACGCTTGTGTAACCAGTCTGTGCAGTTTTGTACTTACAGCGTTGGATTTCTTTTAGCCTGAATTATGTTCTGAGAAGCCTTTTTGTTTTGTACATTTCTTAATGCCGTGGTTCCCAAATACTCCAGCATTAGGCCTCTGACTCTTTACTTGAGGAGATTATGACCCAGACACACATTTTTGTTGTGAATTTGATATTTCATTACACAACCTTCCACAAAGATACATTATGATAGGAGAGTAAAGGCTGTGATGACTTGCAGTGAGTAACTTGGCTCTGAGCCAGACTCTGGTTAAGGTCTTATTCATTTTAAGCTGTTTACATGAACCTTTGATACCCTGCTGCAACTGAGCATCCCTGCTGCCAGAAACAAAGCCGTTAAAGGAATATTTCCTCCATGACTGAGCAATAGTGGGTTACTTGTACTGCATAGGGAGCAAGTTGTGATCCCAACAGTAATCTGTGCAGTTTTCTTGTCGCTCTAACAAATGAGTTGCGATTAAAGTACCAATAACGCTACGTGAATCCGAGTTTGTGCAGATAATGAAAACCAAATGGAAAGGCAATGAGATGTTTGCCTGCTATGTTAAAGCCCCTAAAAACTGGTTTAATATGCTAAGTATTTCCGCATAACATTAAACATTTATGACTAATTAAGCAAACAACAAAGTTAGATTTAAAAAAAAAGACAAAAACGCATTGAGTCTTTAACAATCAAAAACTCAACTAAGCCGACTTCATACTAAACAACTTTTCAAGTTTTTTCACTGTGGCAGACAAATGTTGGAATACAATCATGAGTTTGCCAGAGTTGGGGGCGCGCTCACGTGATCTTGATCCTTTGGTGTTCGGTGTTAATTAAACTCAGTCCGAGCTGTCCTAATGTCATTGTGTTTTCGGGATGTACGACCATCCATCCCATTCTCCTAAAAGCGATATCTCAGGAATGCCTTCAGGGAATTTCTTCAAATTTGATATGAACATCTATTTGGACTCAAGGATGAACTGATTAGAATTTGATGGTCAACAGGTCAAGGTCACTTTGACTTCACAAAATTCATTATGGTTTTGGGCCATAACTCAAGAATTGATATGCTTGTATAACAATTAGTCACAAATGAGTCATGAGTGTAAACTGTAACTTGACCGGTTGTAGGAGGCATACAACCACGTGGGGGTGATTGTAGTTCCTCTTGTAAATTCATACCAGGAACAGCATGGGAAATGATCTCAAAAGGAATCCAGTTGTAGTCTTGCAAATAGTGACCCTGCAAGATTAATTTTTAACCTGTTACAGTGTGGGGGAATTTACCCGAAAATACCTACAAACGACATAACCAAAATAAATTATAAGCTGCTTTTCAACCATTTGCACCAGATGCATGATTTTGGTCTCATTCAAAAGATAACTCTTATTGTTCTTGCAAAACAGTGAAGAATCACTCCAAGTGCTTCTGGCACTGAGTAATAGTGGTCTGAATATACTGAATTTGAACAAAGTACACTCCGCCTGAAGTTTGTTGTTGAAAAAGATGCCTAAGGATGGATATAGCTGGTAGGTAAGAGCTGGAAAACACAATATAAACATAGCATCAAGTATTACCAAGTTCAGGTTAACATTTCAGATAAAAGGCACAAAAACTGAACTTATTAGACAGGTTTTTCCAAGAGTAACACCAGGCGTTCACAAGCTGTGCATTTGGAGATATTATAATATTTATTGATAAAAAGGCCATAAATAACTATCATAAATAACTATTATATACCCAATATTCCCTGTCAGTAGTAATGACACAAAGTAAGTGAAGTATATACAATTTTATTTTTTGTATTTTTGTGTTTTTTTTGTATTTTGAATATAATAAATACAATTATGAAAAGAATAATAACATTTGTAAAATAAAACTAATTTAACTGATATGTCCAAATCTTCAGTGTTTCATTGGCTACACGATACGCCAGTCAATGGGAGACTCTGGTGGCTCCATCTGTAAACAAAATAAGAGGGCTGGCACCTCCTTATTGCTCTTGATGGCTGTAGATAACGCATGGAAGCTCCGATTGGCTCAAATTAAGTGTCAATCGAAAGGTCAGAGTTCGGCATCCGTTTTAGAAGCGTCTAAACCATTGGTTTTCAATCTTTCTGTGGCCAAGGCACACCAAAGAACAAGTCAAAATTTCAAGGCACACCTGTATTCATATCTGGGTAAAATACCCTCTATAACAGTGTTTCTCAAACAGGTTTGTGCGACGGAAGGGAGGGGTGCAGGTGCGTAGTTCACTCCTCCCCTTTCCTCCACTCTGTAGGTGTGTGCGGGAGGAGGGAATGTGAATGTGCAAGGCAGGAAGAAAGCAAGAAAATTGAATTTTAGGGCGCGCAGGGTTCCGTTGGGGGAATATGTATGTATGTATATATGTCCGGTGCGACGGCTGTCGGCGCTCCGTTACGAGTGCTGTCGCCCGGGGGCCCCGTCTGGAGCCAGGCCCAGAGGGAGGGCCCGACAGCGAGCGCCTGATGGCCGGGTTTGCCACGGAGCCCGGTCGGGCACAGCCCAAAGAAGCTACGTGGTGCCTCCAATCCATCCATCCTGTGGGCCCACCACTCATGGGAAAAACCGCTGGGGTCGGGTGCGCTGTCACACGGGTGGCAGTGATGGTCAGGGACCTCGACGGACCAGACCCGGGCAGTAGAGGCTGGCTCTGGGGACGTGGAACGTCACCTCTCTGTGGGGGAAGGAGCCGGAACTAGTGCGGGAGGTGGATCGCTACCAGTTGGATCTGGTGGGGCTTACCTCCACGCACAGTCTTGGCTCTGGAACCGTACTCCTGGATAGGGGTTGGACTCTATTCTTCTCCGGAGTTGCCCAAGGTGTGAGGTGTCGGGCCGGGGTGGGGATACTCACTAGCCCCCGGCTGAGCGCCGCTACGTTGGAGTTTATCCCGGTGGACGAGAGGGTCGCCTCCCTACGCCTTCGGGTTATGGGGGGGAAAACTCTGACTGTTGTTTGTGCCTATGCCCCAAACCGCAGTTTTGAGTATTCGGCCTTCTTGGAGACCCTGAATGGAGCCCTGCAGGGGGCTCCAGTAGGGGACTCCGTAGTCTTGCTGGGAGACTTCAACGCACACGTGGGAAACGATGGAGACACCTGGAGAGGCGTGATTGGGAGGAAGGGCCTCCCTGATCTAAACCCGAACGGTCGTTTGTTGTTGGACTTCTGTGCTAGTCATGGAATGGCCATAACAAACACCATGTTCGGACATAAGGATGCTCATAAGTGCACGTGGTACCAGAGCACCCTAGGCCAAAGGTCAATGATCGATTTTGTAATCGTATCATCTGATCCGAGGCTGCATGTTTTGGACACTCGGGTGAAGAGAGGGGCGGAGCTGTCGACTGATCACCATCTGGTGGTGAGTTGGATCAAGGGGTGGGGGAAGACTCTGGACAGACCTGGTCAACCCAAACGGGTAGTGCGGGTGAACTGGGAACGTCTGGAGGAAGCCCCTGTCCTGGGGATCTTTAACTCACACCTCCGGCGGAGCTTTTCAGCCATCCCTGTGGAGGTTGGGGGCATTGAACCTGAGTGGGCGATGTTCAAAACCTCTATTGCTGAAGCTGCGGTGATGAGCTGTGGTCTCAAGGTCTTAGGTGCCTCAAGGGGCGGTAACCCTCGAACACCGTGGTGGACCCCGGTGGTCAGGGAAGCCGTCCTTCCGGGTTATGTTATCCGGGAGGACTCCGGAAACAGTTGCAGGGTATCGAAGGACTAGAAGGGCGACAGCTTCTGCCGTGTCAGAGGCAAAGCAGCGGGTGTGGGAGAAGTTCGGAGAAGCTATGGAGAAGGACTTTCGGTCGGCACCAAGGTGCTTCTGGAAAACCATCCGGCACCTCAGGAGGGGAAAGCGAGGAACCATCCAAGCTGTGTACAGCAAGAGTGGGACCCTGCTGACTTCAACTGAGAAGGTTATCGGCCACTGGAAGGAGCACTTTGAGGAACTCCTGAATCCGACTAACACGCCCTCTATGGTAGAGGCAGAGCTGGAAGCTGATGGGGGATCATCGTCAATTTCCCTGATGGAAGTCACTGAGGTAGTCAAACAACTCCACAGTGGCAAAGCCGCAGGGGTTGATGAGATCCGTCCAGAAATGCTGAAGGCTTTGGGTGTTAAGGGGCTGTCTTGGTTGACACGCCTCGTCAACATTGCGTGGAAGTCTGGGACAGTGCCTAGGGGTTAGCAGACCGGGGTGGTGGTTCCCCTATTTAAAAAGGGGGAGCAGAGAGTGTGTGCCAACTACAGGGGTATCACACTTCTCAGCCTCCCTGGTAAAGTCTACTCAAAGCTACTGGAAAGGAGGGTTCGGCCGGTAGTCGAACCTCTGATTGAAGAGGAACCATGCGTATTCCGTCCTGGTCGTGGAACAACAGACCAACTCTTTACTCTTGCAAGGATCCTGGAGGGGGCCTGGGAGTACGCCCATCTGGTCTACATGTGTTTTGTGGATCTGGAGAAGTCGTATGACCGGGTCCCCCTGGTGATACTGTGGGAGGTGCTGCGGGAGTATGGGGTGAGGGGGTCACTTTTGAGGGCCATCCAATCCCTGTACGCCCAAAGCGAGAGTTGTGTCCGGATACTCGGCAGTAAGTCGGACTCATTTCCAGTGAATGTTGGCCTCCGCCAGGGCTGCGCTTTATCACCAATCCTGTTCGTGATTTTCATGGATAGGATATCGAGGCGTAGTCGTGGAGGAGAGGGGTTGCAGTTCGGTGACCTGAGGATCTCATCGCTGCTCTTTGCAGATGATGTGGTCCTTATGGCATCATCGGTCTGTGACCTTCAGCAGTCACTGGATCGGTTCGCAGCCAAGTGTGAAGCGGTTGAGATGAGGATCAGCACCTCAAAATCTGAGGCCATGGCTCTCAGCAGGAAACCGGTGGATTGCCGATAACTTTAGTCAAATATTGCTGTATAGTGCCCATTACTGGGTAATTTGGCTGACTTTATGACTCTTCCCTATCCTTGCTACTGTTAAATTAGTTTAGCATTATTTTTGATAAATATTTGATCACTGTCACTTACAGATAGTCGTGCTTTAAAAAGTAACTTAACACCTTGGCTGAAAAGCAGAGCTTGCTCTGTTTGAAAGTTTCAAGTCTGGCTCCATCTGACCAGGGATGTGCGGTCAGGGGAGGTTGAAATCATGAAAATCATCATGAAAAGTAAAAAAACAAATAACAATAAAATAAAAATATGAATGTATATTTGTCCACTGGTCTGTGCTATAAATGTATTTTCTATATGATTCCAACAATTGATCCTTTTTATTGTCAAAATCGCTGAATTTGCGAAATTCTCTGTTCAGACAAAGGAAAGGTGTGAGCTGCGGCAGCGACGAACTGAGCCTCACCTCAGATTGCGCAATCCCTCGCAAACTAGGTTGAGCGCATGCATTTGGCGCGTGCCACTTGCCATTTCTCTGTATGTCGCCAATATAATGTTTACAGACACTTTCATTATGTGTCCTGACTTTCCATAGTCCAGTTAATGTATGTAATGTATGTGTGTAACACATTTAGTCTTGCTGATGTGACATAAAACCAGTGAGAAACACCAGGTGAGGCAGACAGTACTCTGTCACACTGATGAGGGCGAACGTTGGCCCACAGGATCGTGTTACTGCTTTTCTTCTTCGCAGAGATGGTAAGCGCCACCAAGCTAGCTAAGTCAAGTGCACTGTTGCACTGTTTAGTTTAGTTTTTTCTGCGACTGACGAAAATTATGAAAATTGAAAACTAAAACAATTCTCAAAACGGGATTTTCTATCAAAACAGGAGGTGATAAATAATGGAAGACCAACGCCGGAGCTAAAAGATTTGCTTCAAACTTCGGGACAGAAGATGACTCGGTCTTTTCAAATGGAGTGGTACACCCGAAAAGACTGGCTGTGTGTTTGTTTCAGCAAACATGAAAGATCAACTACTCAAATTCAAAGCCAGATTGCTTTAAAAACTTTTGGAACCTCAAGGATAGATTTGGCTTTGAACGAACAGCGGAGACTAAATATTAGCATCCACAATGCTAAGGTTAAGGAAAACCGAGAGATTTTAAAAGACCTCATTAATGCAACCTGCTTCCTAGCCAAACAGGAGCTGGCATTTTGTGGTAACGATGAGAGTACAAGCTCTTCTAATCGTGGAAACTATGTAGAACTATTACATGCTTTTGCTGAGAAAGATGAAAGGTTAGCTAGACATTTGGAGACATCCACTGTGTTTTCTGGCTTGTCAAACAGAATACAGAACGATTTAATTGAAGCAGTCGGTGATGTGATTAAAAATTTGATTAAAAAGCCCACTTGTTACTGTAGAAGTAGACGAGACAACGGATGTTACAAACAAAGCCCAGATCTCTGTCATTTTTCGCTATGTGACTAAAAGTGAAGTGGACTGTGAAGTGAAGGAGGTGTTTTTAGGATTTGATGATGTGAGTAATGACAGACGAGCCCCTGCTATAGCTGAGTATGTCATGGGAGTGTTGGAGAAATACAACTGTGTTGAAAAGCTGGTCGCTCAGACTTAGACTCAGAAAACTGCTGCTCTGAGGGGTGACTCTACTGTGGACTTAGAGGAATATGCTTCCAGTCTTACTGGCTACATCAGCATTTGTGTGGAAAACATTGTGCCCACAAAACGCTGTAGAACATACCCGAATGAGAAACCCTGGATTAACTGTGAGTTTCGGTCCATGCTACGTGCTCGCTCTACTGCATTTGCCTCAGGCAACTCTGAGGACTACAGGAAGGCCAGATACGACCTACATAGATCCATCAAAGAGGCCAAGAGGCAATACAGACTGAGGATGAAGGGATTCTACTCCACCTCAGATTCCCAATGCATGTGGTGCACACAGGACTCACCACTCAATGTGACATCACCAGGTGCGTACGGTTCTGAGGAGAATAAACCCACGAAAGGCAGCCGGCCCAGACAACATCTGCAGGCGTGCCCTCCGTGTCTGCTCATCAGAGCTGGCTGACGTGCTTGCTGACATTTTTAACATCCTTAGTACAATCCTTTGTGCCCACCTGCTTCAAAACAACCACCATCGTGCCCCTGCCAAAGAAAAACACTGTGACCTGCCTGAATGACTATCATCCCGTAGCACTCACGCCAATAGTGATGAAGTCTTTTGAGAGGATAGTCATGACCCACATCAAAAAGAACATTCCAAACACCTTGGACCCTCTGCAGTTTGCATACCACTGACGACGCAATCAACACCGTTATCCACACCACCCTCATACACTTAGAGGGCAGGGACACATATGTCAGACTGCTCTTTATTGACTACAGTTCTGCCTTTAACACGGTCATCCCACACAAACTCTCTGCTAAGCTCCTCACTCTTGGACTGACACCTGCTCTCTGCAACTGGGTACTGAACTTCCTATCAGACAGACCCCAGTCAGTCAGAGTTGGAAATTGCACATCTGGCACTAGATCTGTAAGCACAGGGACCCCCCAGGGCTGCGTGCTGAGTCCCCTGCTGTACACCCTCTTCACATACGACATATGATATACCTGTATCATCAAGTTTGCGGATGGTACAACCGTCATTGGACTGATCACTGGTGGGGCTGAGGCAGCGTACAGAAGAGAGGTGGCAGACCTGGTGACCTGATGTCAGGACAATAATCTCTCCCTGAACGCAGGAAAAACCAAGGAGACGATTATTGATCCACGGAGGAAGAGTGTGCAGCACACACCACTGTACATAGGCGAGACTGAGGTGGACAGGGTGAAAACCTTTAAATTCCTCGGAACCCTCATCAGCGAGGATCTCACCTGGTCTCACAACACACAACAGAACATCAAGAAATCCCAGCAGTAACTGTACTTCCTAAGGAGGCTGAGAAAATTTGGCATGTCATCCAAAATTCTCAGCAACTTCTACAGATGTACAGTTGAGAGCGTTCTTACCAGTGCCATCACGGTCTGGTATGGAATCTGGTGAATATGCTCCCCCCACCCCCACCCCCACCCCAACTGATTGAACTGTGAACACAACACAACTTGAACTAGGCATGGTGCACTTTGTTGTTGTCCGCCTTATATTTTCACAGTACTAACACTATACTGTTAACTTATGTGCAATACCTCTTACCTCTTTATTTATTTTTATATAGTATATTGTGTATATCTCTTACTTTTAGTTCTAATTTTAAATTTTTGCTGTTGGAGGATTTGTAAAATAAGTTTTTTATTGTATGGTATAACTCTCTGTTATCTGTGCATATGACAATAAATATCTTGAATCTTAATGGCGTGCAGGCCAAAATTAAACAAAAGGTGCCTGAGGCCATGTTTATCCACTGTTACGCACACAAATTGAACCTCGTACTGTTGCATTCAGCAAAATGCATCCCTGAGTGTAGAAATTTCTTTAAAACAGTTGAGGGCCAATGAACATTTTTTAGTAGGTCCGTAAAGGACATCCACTTACTGGATGGTGTAGTGAAGCGACATTTACGAAGAGCAGCGGCCACACGATGGAGCTCAAATTCTAGGTTGTTGCAGACAATAAGTATGTATCAATCTGATCTGCGTGCTGTATTCCGTATTATGAGCGAAAATCCTGACGGCTAATGATGGTGGCTGTCAAAAACATCAACATGCTTTTTAATTATGGCATGAGGGCATTTTCAATGAAACCGATGCACTTTTTAGAGTGCTGCAAAACAAAGTATTGGACATTGGATATTGTTGTGCGCGAATCCGCGACACAATTGGAGCTGTTGAACGCATAAGACAGAAGTTTGATCGTTTCTATGAGCGATTTGAGCAGAAATGCGCCACTCTTGGCCTGACAGATAGTGGAAGAAAACAAAGTAAACACTCGCTCAGAGATGAGAGGAGAGGGATGTTTTATAACATTCTGGACAATGTCAGTGTTCAAATGAAAGCTAGGTTTGATCATAGCGGTGAGCTAGCTTTCCTTGGTTTGGTCGATTGTACAAAATGTAATGAAATGTCACAACATTTTGATGACACCAAACTGCAGAGCCTGTCAAAATATGTTAGGTTCTTTGACTTTGTTAGACTGAAGGCTGATCTCATCGGACTGTATAGCTCACAAACGGTGGGGAATTAATGTAAATCTCCTGGACAGCTTCTCAGCTTTTTGGCCCAGAAGGATCTAATGCAGACTATTCCTGAGGCGACAAAGTTACTCCAGCTGGTGCTCACTGTTCCAGCTACAACAGTGTCCGTGGAAAGGTCATTCTCGGCATTGAAAAGACTCAAAACATACAGTCAGAATATGACTGATCAAGGACGACTTTCATCCCTGGCAATAATCTCCATTGAGACGGGGAGACCTTTAAAACTAAAAGAAGATAAGGAGGACTTTTACAAAAAAAGTAATGGAGATTTTTGTTAAGAAGGCTAGGCGCATGGACTTCATTTACAAGTAAAGGTAAGACCACAATTTTATTAAAAATGTCATGTGATTAAGAGAAAACAATCAAATATTTAAATTAAAAACTCAATGTTGACCTTAAATAAAATATAATTTTGTTAATAGTGCAGTCTGTATTAACATTAATCAAAGCATCAGCTATGGAGGGCGCAGAGCAAATACCTCTCAGAGCCACTATAAATGTGATGTTTTTTTCTTGTGTGTGTATAAAGAATGCTGATCTAAGATGTGAAAAATAACCAGTTGTCAATGTTCGTTCATGCTGCCAAGAAAATGGTGAATAAGCTACTCAGTTGGGTTCATATATTTGTAAATCTGACTCTGAAAGAGTCAGTGCCTCCTCAGCCAGAACCTCACCGCATGTCACTGCATCTGACCACACCCAACAGAGATGTCACAGTGTACTGTCACACCCTTTAGTACACTTCTATGTCTCTGCAGCAAGGTGAGACGTTAAACCTCTTGAGGTCAGCAAACCCAAGATTTACTACTGCAGTTATATTGAACTTTAAACTATGCATATCATACCTGAGGAAAGTACATTTTAGAACCTAAAATTGTGATGAGATTGAGGAAACTATATTTCAGTTTCAAAAGAAACAAGGACAAGTGTTCACTGTGATGGATTACTTCATCCCTGTGTCAAGTCCCGGACAATTATTTTCACAGTGTCGGACTTCCATCAACCATTAATGATCTTAACACAATGGCTTGGAAGGTGGAACATTAACTTTAAAAATGGTCGTGAATTTTTTTCATGTTCATTTATTTTTCAAATATTTTTTGACTATTTTGCACACTGTACGCTGTATCTGCTTGATCAAATGCTTTTGAAAAAAATCACATAGAGGGAATGAAGTCTTTTGTACAAATATCCATTATGTTTAGTTTACTTTTTCCCAGGTTTGGATATGTGGGGATCTTGACACCAATTTCCTAATAAAATTCTCATGGATATACAATATGTTTTTAACAACATAGCTACATATAAGTATAGAAGGTTAGAAAGTCATTTTTATTGTGGGACGGACTAAGGTCTGAGAGAGAATATTTGTGATACATTTTAAAAGTGAGTATGAAGTTAGCACAGCTGTGAATGTAGCAGTGCAGTGTGTGCAGTGTATTTGTCTGTGAATAAATGCTACAACTCCCAAGCCAAGTTCCCGGGTCTTCTTGCTTTACTCAAAGTGAAGGAGAAACCTCGACACTCGCAACAACTCCGGCTCAGGCTCACTGAAGGTGGGCTGAGCTTTAAGGTGGACCAAATATTCTCCTTTCAGTGACAAGCTGCTACTCTGAGTTTTCAGCTTTCTTTTTCTTTCTTGTTTACATAAGTAGCTAGTTTAATCTCGGTTAACAGTTTATTTTATTTATTTTTTAATCGCATCAGATGAAAGCAGATGGGTTCCAAATTTGCATTTCAGCCTCCTTTGCTCTCCACTTCTGCATGCAACCAAAGGCCACACAAACGTGATCGGTCAATACTACTTGAACTAAAAACTGAAAGCAGAACGCTTTCCGATACCAACATCTTGTCCTGTTGCCTACAGATTCATTCATATGCAGATTATGTTTATAGAGATTAGGGTTAACATGTAGTCCATTTCAGGAGTGGGTTGGTTACGGATACATTTCCATTGTACTATGACACATGATTGGAGGGAACACTCTCAAGATATCAATTATATCATATCTTGGAAAAATCCGCTTTGCAAATAAATATTTAAGCTATAATTAAGGGCACTAATGTAATAACTGGTCTAACTCTCTCTACATCTTTCCTTTTCTCTCGGCCTAGAAGCATGCCTGAAGCCTTTTCGGTGTGTATATCATCTCTTTCCACACTCGCTGGCTCTCCTTCCTTCCCACTCTCATTCCCACTCTCTCTGTCTCGACCTCTTCTAAATGAAGCTGTTTATGTAACACTAGAATTGTAATGCGACAAGCAGACGCTTTACCAAATTTACATAACATGATCAAACATGCTCTGTGTAACAGTGGATCACACATCCAGCACCAGCAAGCAAGGAGAAAGGTGTAGTCAAAGCAGTCTTTACTTGATCAAAAAGTAGGTTTTCAGTCCAGAATGGAAAGACAAACTGAGCAGTTGGTCTTTAGAAAATGGTCAAATAACAGATTAAAGTTAAAGCTAAAGCAACATAGATAATCAGGCAGAGAGCACAGATAGCTGATTGTTAAGGAGGATCAGCTGGGTGGACAGGTGATTGGGTTAGTGAGGCAGGAAACTCTATTGTGACGTCTGGTGGTCAGGTGAGGAACGGCAGGAGAGGCTCGTGCGAAGCTTGAGCTGTGGTATGTGTGTGTGTGTGTTTGAGTCTATGTCTAAAAAATGTCCCTCCAGTGTCCATCCTCTGTCCTCAGGCACAATCCTTCTAGAACTGACTGACTATACCAGCCGTCTAGGTTTGTACGTGGGTGTGTGTGTGCGCACTTATTTGCATGTTTTTATGCCTGTTAATCGTACTTTCCCAAGTCTGAGGCATTATTTTATCTCCAGAGTACAAATTGTAGATTAACAGATTTAACTGCAGAAGCACAAACAAAGCCGCGGGCAACAGACTCTCACAACCTCAACATTGGACTCAAACTGAGGAAAGAGACACCAAGAGAAAGCTTCTGTGGCACAACATGTATGGATAATTAATGGCAGAAGAACAAAAATTCACCTTGTGCATTTAAAAAAAATAATTCTTAAAGGAAACTACTGACAAGAAATTGGTTACAACTTTGTATGTTCAATTTTGAGACATTTCACAAATTCCCATTTGTCGATTTTACATTTGGAATGTTACATAGCTAATCTGGTGTGTTGCTACTACATTAGCAATAATGTGAAATATGTAAAAATACAAAATTTAACACAGTGGTATGGTAAATAAAAAAGAGCCTTTTAATATATACAGCATATACCGCATATGAATACAGTATGAACAAATGTTCATTAATATTTATCTATATTATGCCATACAGCTGGTAGTCACATCCCCAAAATGAAATAATGCATTATAATATGTAGGCAGGTGAAATTTGAATGATATCAGACACAAAGCTATATGCCGGGGTCTTTATTTCTGACTACTCTCACAATGGGAAAGTAGTATATTAAATTAATTCTGAATGTTTAATTGGTTTTCGATTCAACAAAAATGTACACAATATACAATTAAATACAAACTTACACTTACAGTCTCACTTTATAATGTAACTCAGTGCTCTAAAGTTTCACAAAGCTTGTCTATAACATATGAAGAGCAATAACCAGTCTAATTAAATTTAAGACTTGAATCCATGTTTAAACTAAAGTGCTTTAAAACGTATTCAGTGCATAATCTGGGGTAATTCTTCTGTTAATACAAAAATAAAATAAAACAAACAAAACCACATAATAGCACAGTTCATTCTGAAATATGTGGTACATTAATATCAAGTGAAATGGTGTGGTATGTCTCAATATATTCAGTATTCAGTATTCTTGTAATTGTAAAGCTCAAGTACACGTGTTGACGGCCATCAACCCCAAGCAGTACTTCATGCACACACATGTAATGTTCTTAAACATGAAAGATAACAAAATATATATATGAACTCACAATGCTTTCACAAAGTAATGGCTTTGCAGTCCTCTCATCGAATACTCAGCACATGTGGACAAAGTCTGTAAATATCGGAAGACTAAATCATCTGCGGCATAACAAATTGTACTTTTATACAGTCATATTAGTGTACAGCTTTCGTTTGTTTCCTACAGAAATAACATTTTAAACATATTCACTGAAAACAGCAAACGCCCCACAGGACAACAGGTTGAGGCGCTGGAAAAAGAAGGGCTCTTCACTTCCTGTTTCGCTCTTCATGTCCCGCCTACTTACTCTCGAGCGCCTCTCAATGTGAGGATACCAGAAAAGGCATAGTGCCATCTAGTGACTTTGGTGTGAATATTATATTCTCGACTAGGCTACACATATTTGGCAAGAGACCATCGGGGACATAAATAAACGTTATAACCACTGGGAAGAATCAGACCAGAATTCTCACAGCGAGACATAATCCAATTTGAATCCCCTTTAGTTTGTAGTTAACAGACTTCATTCAAATGTTCTACGCCTGCAGACAGGATTCACGCAGTTGCATTGTTATTTCTTAACTTAAATTGTAACAAAGGTTTGTTTTTCAGGAGCAGTTTCATATGTAAATAGGACTGTGATGATGATAATCCATATGTGAGCAGATTATTATATTTATAGTTTGTACCTCAGTATTTATCTGTTTTTGAAAAGAAATGCTACCCTCATAGGCATGTGGCCCCCAACCACCGCAAGACACAAGCTCAGGGCTCCCACTAATTCAGCGTAATGGTGAGTTTTTCATGCACTTTATATTTGTTTTTATACCGGCCATATCATTTTATTCCATCATATTTATCCCCCACACTTTGAAGGCCGGTCCGTGAAGATATTTTCTTACATGAAACCGGTCCGTGCCGCAAAAAAGGTTGGGGACCGCTGATGTAACTGATGAATACACAGCGTCCCAGACCCAAGATCCTTAATCATTAGCTGCTGCTGCACTTTCTCATGAGAAATACACAATGTGGAACATTTATGGTCCTGTGGAGGCCAATTTGTTCAGGACGGATGTCTGGATTAGGTGCACATATCCAATGTCATTTCATCTGGAAGTTGGTGTTGCACATAAAGTTGTCAATGATCAACTGTCACGATCCATCACCAAGATGCCGACATTCCTAAAATTTAATCAAAATGAATTCAAAATAAACTACCAGAGCACAGCAGAGTTTAGACCTCCGCCTAGGCTGTTTTCAATGTTAACGAAAGTGAACAATAATTTGTCTATCTGCCCCAAAATGTGTTGGGTTCTTCCTTGGCCTATGCTACACTCTTCCACCAAGTTTCATGATCATCTCGTTAGTAGTTTTTTGATAATCCTGCTGACAAACAGACAAACAAATAACAAATAAACCAAATTGAAAACATAACCTCCTTGGAATGAAAGAATATATGAGGAAAGATAAATATTGAGAAATGAGAGCATAACTTAACTTGGGGTGGTACTCAACAGTCCATTGTGTGGTGTTTACCATTAAATCATGAATGTAGGCATGTTACTTGGTTCGTCACTGCACAAACAAGCCGTGACAGCAAGCAGATATGTGCTGCTCTCGTACCCTGTCTACCCTGAGGTGCAATATGTCCAGCCAGGCAGTTACTAAATTTGTAGCTCTTGTCTCCAAAGTGTTCTGTCAGTAAATGATCTGCCACCACAGTAGAGTCGTGAAGTGGAGGCAGCAGACAGGGCCAGTCAAAGCGTTTCTATTGTGTTTTCATGGTCCCTAGACTGTATAGAATGGGATTATTACAGTTCATTTTCTTCAGATCTTTTGGTAGTTCAGGCAGGAAGTCATTTTTAGTCAAATGTTCCTTTAGCCCAGTCTCATTCCCAGGTTGTCCAAAATGCTTTGTCACGACCCTCGGCGTCTTATATCAACGCACAAGGCATCCTTTATCCTCTGTATAAGATTCATCGGACTTTCAATTTACTTGATACTTAATTTATGTACGTAACTTAAATTATGTAACAAACGTAGCCTACTTATTTTAACCCAATCTAATCCAAGTAGTCCAAGTGGCTCCAATGGGTTCTAACTGTTATGATCTTGGTTTTTTGTTTCATGTTTTATATTGAAGTTTCACTCCCCCTTGTGTCATGTCTTGTTTTACTTCCTGTCCTTGTGTTTTTCTCTCCCAGCTGTGTCTCGTTCTTGTGATTAGTGCCTGTCTATATATCCCTGACTTCCCCAGTGTTCCTTGTCAGTTCGTACATTGATGTTACCTCGTGTCCTGCTCGTGTCCTGCTCGTGTCCTGCTCGTGTCCTGCTCGTGTCCTGCTCGTGTCCTGCTCGTGTCCTGCGTCCTGCTCGTGCTTGTGTCCTGCTTGTGTCCTGCTCGTGTCCTGCTCGTGCTCGTGTCCTGTCCTGTCCTGCTCGTGTCTACCCCTGATGGGTTTGTGTTATTTTGTTACTTTGGATTTTTGTACATGGGATTCAGCTTTGTTTTATTAAAGGCTCGCTTTTTGTTATATCATCGTCTGTTTTTCTGCACTTGGGTCCTCTCCTACACCACACTGTAACCCTAACCGAGTGTCGGTATGCGAGTTGGGAATGATAACGGGTTGGTTCCACACAATTGGTCTCTCACTATCGGCGGTTAATAAATGCATATATTTTGTCGGATAGAGGGTTTGCTTTGGGGTGTGGTGAAAGCTCATTTGAACTGCAGACCAAACAACCGAACCTGAAAACATGGGTCTTGGTTTCCTTCCAAGTGAACTAACTTTTGGTTCTCTTTAGGTGAGAATGTGATCCCACCCAAATATAGAATGTAACTTATTATGACCATACCTCGCTCATCAACTGTGTAAGGACAACACATCATAATCTCTCTCTCTCATCAGGGCCCTCCATCTCCTTCGATACCATATCACTCGTCTCATTCGAAGAATTAAATGCTCAATGATTCAGCCCTTCAGCTGTCCCGGTGCGATTAGCCCTTGTTGGCTAGGACCGCTGCCTCCACAGCTAGCCGTCAACTAGCTTGCCGGCTAAACTGTTGCTTGGAAACGGACTGCTTCTCCCTGCTTCTTCTCCTCCTGCCATGCTACGGATAACCATCTTGCCTTGCCTAACAGTTCTCCATTACCATGGCAAACGGCTAGCCCCAAACTAAAACCTGTGGCAACCGGCATGATGTCCACATATTCCATCCCGCAACTGCTGAGTCTCAACAACTACACAACTACAACGTGCATCTCAGCCATCACACAACTTGGACTCCTACACAGACCTCGTTACACCCACAGAGGCTCCCATAGAAAGTTTGTTTACCACCAGCCTGGCCCGCCTGTGTCATCCATTCCTCTCATCTGGACCACTGTCGCACGTCTGCCGTGTCATCAGAGGACTGACGCTCTTGGTGTTAGTAGCCCGGGAAACACCGCGAGATCACTACACATCAAGTGGGACAGAAAAAGTGGAGTGGATTTCAGCCTACTCCTGTCTCTACAGTCAACCACTCCGTCAAGCCTCAAAAATAGAACTATTTAACACACAATCTCTCACAAATAAATCCTGTCTCATACATGATCACATCCAAGACAAGGGGATTGACTTCATGGCTATAATTACCTGGAGAAAGCCCTCCGTACTGGTCGCGGTGGAGGCTTAGCCATAATACACCGCAGTGACCTCAAATTGACCCCCATCTCTCTGCCTGACCTGTCCTCATTTGAATGCCTTGCATTTAAATGCAAACCCCCCTTCCCCATGACTATTCTCCTCATCTACCGCCCAGCCAAGCCAAACCCGGCCTTCATCTCAGAGATAAATGAACTTCACTCTGTACCACATCTGCAAATACTGTCATACTTGGGGATTTGAACATTCACGTCGACACCCACTCCCGCCACCCTGCAGCTGAGTTATTACAACTACTGGAAATTCTCAACCTAAAACAACATGTTGATATCCCCACACACACCGGGGGGCACATGCTCGACCTGGTCATCACTGACTCAGTCCCCATTAAAAATATGTTGGTGTATGATCTGGGAATGTCTGACCACAAGGTCATCTCAATGGAGTTGAAATTGTCTCACCAGACCAAACCCAAACGCAAAATTCATTTCAGAAATCTTAAAAACATCAACACAGACATCATGACGTTGGACCTCCAGCAATTCCGCTCTGCAAACTTCACAACAGTCAGTGAATCAGTGGATTTCTACAATAGAACACTGAGCAATATCCTGGATCTCCACGCTCCAGTGAAAACTCACAGTCACCTTCTCACGCTCAGCCTCCTGGTTCACTTCAGAGCTACGGAACATGAAGGCAGCTGGGCGTGTACTGGAGAGGCGTTTCACAAAATCTGGACTCAGTGTTCATAGAACACCAAAAAACCTACTCAGAGTCACTCAGAAACGCACGGACACAGTTCTACTGCAATATCATCAATAAAAACCCTGGAAACTCCAAGCAGTTGTTCTCCACCATAAGTCATCTCCTCAGGCCACAAACTCTTTTACACACTGACACCACAGAAGAGCAGCGCAATAGTTTTATTACTTTCTTCAAGACTAAAGTCGACACCATCCGCTCTTTTCTCTCCAGCTCCTCCGCTCAGTCTGCCCCTGCTGTCAACCCACAGCCTGGGATTTTCACGCCTCTTCGTGTCTTCTTGGAGATCTCTCAGCAAGAGGTTGAGGACATCATCCGCAGGATGAAACCTTCCGCCTGCGCACTGGACCCTTTTCCCACAGCCCTGGTAAAATCCAACATTTGTGCTCTAAGCCCCCTGATCACCAAAGTCATTAACCTCTCGCTCCAGACTGGTCATGTCCCATCTTCTCTAAAAACTGCCGTCATCAGACCTCTTCTCAAAAAACCCACCTTAGACCCGGATGTCCTCACCAACTACAGGCCTATCTCCAACCTGACATTTTTATCAAAGGTATTGGAAAAAGTAGTTGCAGCCCAGCTTCAGGACCATCTCAAAGCCAACTGCCTCTTTGAGAAATTCTACTCCGGTTTCCGTTCCGCCCACAGCACCGAAACAGCTCTGGTCAGGGTCACAAACAACCTGCTGATGGAAGCTGACGCTGGCTCCCCATCTCTCCTCATCCTCCTGGATCTGACTGCAGCGTTCGACACAGTTGACCGTCAGATCCTCCTTCAGCGCCTCCACTACACCATCGGACTCTCTGACTCCGCCCTGAGTTGGTTCCAGTCCTACCTCTCTGGAATAACAGAATATGTATCCTTGGGAGGTGCAAGTTCGCAGATACACCCAGTAACCTGTGGTGTCCCTCAATGGTCGGTTCTTGGCCCCACTCTGTTCACCCTCTACACTCTGCCCCTTGCCCCATGTCATCAGCCAGCATGGAATACCATTCCATTGCTACGCTGATGACACACAGCTATATATAAACACCGACCTGATGCCAGATGCAGCCCCACTGTCGACATCTTCATCATCATCATCATCATTGAACACCTGCCTTGAGGAGATGAAAGACAATTTCCTTCAATTAAATAGCTCAAAAACAGAGGCTATTTTAGTTGGCACACCACACATTCCAGTCTTCCCCCATAACCCACATCACCTTTTCTGGTCAAAACATACCCCTATCACCATCAGTCACCAACCTAGGTTTAAGATTTGACCCTCATCTGACCTTTGACATCCACATCAAACATCTGTGCAAGACCTCCTTCTACCACTTCAGGAACATTGCAAAACTCCGCCCCACACTCTCCCTGTCAGATGCTGAACAACTCGTCCACGCCTTTGTCTCCTCAAGGTTGGACTACTGCAACGCTCTCCTCATCGGGATTCCAAGCGGGAGCCTTCAAAAGCTCCAATATATCCAGAAAAGAGCCTAAAAACCTTTCTTTTCACAAAAGCCTTTCCGTAAGCCTTTCCGTAAAATCTTATGTCTGTTGTTGTTGTTTTTTTTGTTGTCCTGCATTTTAGCGGCTTGAGATTGCTTTTAGCTTTGAAAAGGAGCTTTATAAATACAATTTATTATTATTATTATTATTATTATTATTGTTATTATTATTATTATTATCTGAAACCAAGAAGTGTAGCCAACTTTCACTCGGATATTCTGTCCAATAGACGTGCAACTGTTTAGACCCAGACATTTATTTACAATGTTTGATGCACTTGACAAAGTGCAGTGTGAACGCAAACCAAACAAGGAGAAAAATTCAACAATGTTGCAACTTCATCCCCCATGACACAGAGTCTACCAAACTAAAGGTGTTAAAGCATCTGACCTATATCAGTGTGCAATATGGCGCAGTGTGGAGAACCCCAACTTGGTCAACTTGGTGTATTTAAAAACGATTCACTCTGCAAAGATGGTTGGGAACCTGTGCAGAAATTTGGCATTTATTAAACACAGTGGGTCCAATTATAGTTACAATATTAGCATCATCAATTCATCTGCTCCAGGCCAGTTGGTGTTTACAGTCAAGAGGTAAACTCATAGTGTCACATACTTCTTGATTCAGTTGCTGCCAGTTATTTTCATTTGCATTTGAAATTATAGGAAATGTCACAGGAGAATTTATATTTCAAAAGACCTTCATGAAAGCTGCTTGCAAACAGAAAAATAGTGCAGTATGAGTGAGAGTAATATTTCATAATTATGTTCATCCAGGTTTCAGTGTAAAACCACAGCTCAGCTGGAGTTCACCTGAAGTTCATTCACCTTTAACTCTGTCTTCAGTCCTTGTTGCCCACGTCTCTCCACCCACCATCTCACCCAAACTTTTCATCATCGTACTTTCCATGAAAATTGGAGCATACATGAGAAAAATAAGTAGATGTAATTATATTTTTCTGTTTCTATTCTGGCAGAATCACATGCCAGAAATGTTAACCTTGTTTTCCAATCCAAGCGCTGATATGTGAGAGTAAGTATATCTATGTGGGTGTGAGAAAGAGACACAAGGTCTGTGAGAGAGCGAGCGAGAGGGTAACAGGTAACAGCAAAAATGTGTGTGTGAGGACCTATTGGGTCTTTTAAAAAGAGATTTTTAAAATCAAAGTTCTCCTCTTCCTACTCTCTGTACCTCCCTTATAGAAGATAAAAAGTAAGGATCGATATATTAAAGTAGTCTTCTTCTTCCATCTCTCTCTTTACTTCTTAATTGACCATTTCCCAGAGCAGATCTCTCTCCTACTTGCCTCCGCCCTCTCCTCTCTCTACCCCCTCCATCACCCTCTTCTCAGAGTCCCTCTGTGCCCTCCCTCTCTCCCCAAATCTCCATCCATCCCTCCCTCTCATAGCTCTCTTTATCCCTCTCAAAGGGAAATATCATAGAGAATTTGGCAGGCACTCCACAGATAGAGAGTGGGCTGAGAGGGAGAGAGGGAGAGAGACAGAGAGGGAGAGCATTAGAGGGAAAAAGAGAGGTAAAGAGGAGAGTCAGAACAAAAGCGCTCTCACATTTCATTTTCAGATGGTGGTTTTTGTTTGCTCTGAATAATTTATTGTATCCTCTCTTGTGCATGTTCTGCATCTGATAGACATGTTTATTTAATCCTGACGACCATCAATTATGTAAAAACAAAAAAAATACACTTCAAATGACTGTGACAAGATGTAAATGATCACTGTTGAGAATACATAACTCCTCCTATCACATTTCTTTGCATTCCGAAAACAACATAATATCAGTGTCGCACTTCACTGATGCCTGCAGGAGCCCTCCGCAGAGAGGTCAGAGGTCAGGGTCAGCCACACAGCAGCAGCGCTGGAGCCTGTGGGGGTTGTTTGACTTAAGAGAACAGCAGCTGGGGGAATCTTGACAATATATATCTCCACTCCTTCGAAAAGGAGCCAAAGTCTTTAAATAGCATATTAGTTTGAGGCACGACCTGATGGAAGTTTCTATCAAAGAGGTACGCCTGTAATTGTGGTTTTGAACCAGATTTGAACCTCTCATTTCGATCGAATGTTAGCAGTCCATTAAATGGCCATAATCAGTTGTTATCACAACCATTATGTATTATATATTATATGCTTCAGATGGGGCAAACTGCACTTACCTGCAGTTTCAAACACATGGTTAAATTTAGACTCTGCATTTAACCCATCCTAGTATTAGGAGCAATGGGCAGCTATACACAGCGCACAGGGAGCACTGTGGGTGTCTGGTGTCTTGCTCAAAGGCACCTCAGCAGGGCCCAGGACACAAACGGGCACCTCTCGAAGTACCAGTCCACACATTATGTACTTGGTCCGTTCGGGGAATTGAACTGGCGCCGTCCGGTTAACAAGCCAAGTCCCTACAGACTAAGCAACTGCCACACCATACCCTGTACCACCCTGAACTCCTCCCTTCACGGACTTTGTTGCTCTTTATACTACATCAACTGGCTTACTCCTTTTCTCCCGTCATAACTACTACGGCCTGTCGTCGCCTAACAAATTTGAACCCCCCTGTGAGGTTCCACTGTACCAATAGATGACAACATCCTACTGAGCCAATTAGGAGCTGGAGTAGGCCATACCACATCAAATGTATGCTCCCGATAACAACTGATAATGGCCATTCAGTTGGTTGATAACATTTAAAGCAGGTGTTTGAAGCAGTTACCAGAGCTGTTGACCTTACTGTTGAGCGGGCTGAGCCAACTGTCCAAACTACACTTACTAACTTACCATTGTTTTCTGTACCTTGCACCTCACACAGAATCTTTGCCACACATCTCTCACCACCGTGACCCCAACTTTAACTTGAAAACCTCTGCTATGAAGTTTAAATGTAATCTTTAAGCTGTCAAGCTTTATTAAAGCAGCCGCAAGTTAGATCAGAGATTTTCAAAGAGGGACAAACATGAGAGCCTGCCCAGGGGGCTCCAAACTGTTTCAGGGGAGGCTGAGAGAATGGAATGGAAATACCGGTACAGTAGATAGTTCCAAGATACAGTAGTTTAGGGGAATTATATTGTTTTTCCCACTGTCCTAGAGTCAGAAACTAATAAAACTAATTAGGACAGACCTTTTTTTTAGGTTGAGGGTCTATGGCATCAAATAACATAATCATGATCCCATAGGCATCCAGGAATTGATTAGTAAACTAAGGGGGGGTTTAGCTTTTTCCAAGCTTTAACAAAGGAGGCCCACAGTCTCAGACTTTAAAAAACTGGACAATTAATAAATCACTAACGTAAAAATGACTTTGTGCTCATTCAAGGGCTCATAAATAATTTCTTTGTGGTCTTTTATATGACAGATTTTTATTATTTGAATCAACACATTTCAGATATTGTCCCCTCTTAATGAAAGTGGCTTCATCCAGTGTTAACAACCTGCCTGCTAACTGTGTTTTGCTTTATCCGCTGTGTAGCATGAGTGGGTGGTGGGTTGACGGTGCCTCCATGTTAACAGGATTACAATGGTGCTGATATGAGGACACAACGGTTCAGCAGAGAACAAAACGAATCATCCTATAATAAGCAAAATAAACTACACTTATTTGATGTGTGACTACATGCTATATGCCGGCTGTGTTATCGTTATTTAAGAATTTGAGAGGAGGGTTAATGTCGGATACATTTGTTTGCCCTCCACTACAGCCCTGGTTATACATTTTGATCACATGATGACAATTAATCCGGCTTCATTTATTGAACACCATGTGATGCAGTTGAAAACCTCTAAGGCTTCCATTAAACTTAGATGAGTGTGTTACACAAAAATGGAAATGTTTCCTGTATGTATGAACACAACTTTAACAATGAACATTGAAGTTTCAGCTGCAAGTTTTAACATTGCTTTAACAGACCCTGTGCATCACTGCTTCTGCTGAGAGAACGACTGAATACACTTGGAAATGAATTTTATTCCGATGACATTCTAAACAAACTTTTTGAATTACTGCCATCTGCTTGTTTATGTAAATTAATGTAAAATATTGCTCTGGTTTGAAATTTAAATTGTTCTTTTTTTTCAAATGTATTTTCCACACACAAAATTGATAGTCAGCTATAAGCATTCCATTGATTTTGAAACTCTGAAATCGTTGATGCATTGTAATCTATACTGTGGTAAAATACAACACTATATTGACTGCAGACAATCCTATTTTCTCTACCTACATGTCAAAATCATAGAAAATATATGAATAATACCAAAGTACAAATGCTTATGATGCTGAAAAGTGTTACATTTTTTAAACTGAACCAGCATTAACTTGTACGTAAAGTAGCATTTTACATCAGCCTTTATATGCCATTGCAATTGAAAGATCTAATTATTCTCCAAAGTAAGCAAACTGTGCGGAGCCTGGAAATACATTCGAATTCACATTAAGTCATCACATGCTGTGCACATCAACACATCAGGATATATGAGAGTGAATAAATGTCTTTGTTTCATTGAACTGACAACAACAACTCAGCACTTAACTTTGTGAATGTGTTTCCTGCAAAATGGCCATGCTGCAGTAAGAGAATGGGACTGTAATGCTGTATATACTGAGGATAAACAGAGAAAAGCCAAAACATCAAACACTGGCAACTGTTGTATTCAGAGTACTGAATATATCATTCAGGATGAATACTCTAGCATACATCAGTGGTTCCCAACCTCAAAGGGGTCACAAGCCCCAAAAAGTTATTAAAATGAAACAGTTTGATGAGGGTAATCACCCTTCAATTGAAACTAATTCTTAAAGCACCCCCTAGAGGTGCAACTCCTAAAGAGTTGATTTAGCATTTCTGTAACATTGTCAGGCTCATGATGGATAGTTAAGACAAAAAGCATCTGAAAGTAAGTGTTGCAGGAGATATCATGTTTTTATTCGACACATTCTTCTTCCTTGTGAAAACCTAAAGAAATAACCATAATCTCTAGTAGAAGGACACAATTTTGGTATCAAAATTGTTCTAGTTTCTGGCTTTGGTTGAATGCAGGTAAACCGTCCGTGTGGAGAACAAAAGAGGCGTAACGCATTGGCCAAAATGCAATCTCTGAACCCATCAGCTATTTGTCTGATGACGATTTAGCTTTTTATTAGGGTACATTTTCTTTGTAAACTGGTTACTTGTGAAACAATCTGATGCCGTCGCCTCTCAACTCCAACATTACTCTCGCATCTCAAGTTGCTAATCGGACTGTGAGCAATGAGCAGCGCACAGAAAATTATGTCTTAGCCCGGATACCTGCTGGCTACACTGGAACCCCAGAAATATTGCCCGTCGCACCCGTAAGACCAATAGCGAATGGGTTCTGAGAAACTCCACCACAGACAGTTTGGTTGTAGATGTAGGTCTTTTAAGCTAGTAGCAGCTAATGTAGTGCCTGGCCGCTAACCTCAAGGAGAGATACAGAGGCCTGGTAAACTCATTTCTTTCTAACTCCACTTTTCATTTTCAAACTTCGGTCCCAGACTGTGCTGACTCAAGAGACATCACTTGAGGCAATTTATCAGATTTTGTGCAGTTCCCTCTGGAATCTTTATCCAACTTTCTTTCGACATACGCAGTAGTACTTCCCAAGGCCTTTAAACAGACTTTGATGGGAATAATGGAGTTCCCTTTTAGGTGAGGTGAACGTGAAGAAAACCTTTTTTTAGCCACAAGAAAAACACCATGTAAACAGTTCCTCACGTTCATCTTGAATTAAGTAGCAAAGTACAGTTGTGTTTTTGAACCTACAATAATGTAGTATTGCATTTAGCCAAAAATGGAGGTACTTGTGAGGGAGATCATTTGAAATAGAAAGGTCAAAACAAGTGCAGCTGAGGCCAATATGTTTTTTAGTCCATGGAATGGATCAAGCCCCAGGATCATGATTGTAATCATAAGAATTAAAGAACTGTATATTGGGTGTGTCATTTCCAGTCTATAACAGAGCAGCAAAATAAATTATGCAACAAATTTCACAAATTGAATTATATTCCACATGATGAGTAAACTGACATCAATCTTTAAATCAAAAGCATCAATTAACATGTATTACCTCTATTTTACACCATTTACTATATAATGTAGATGCTTATTAACAATTGCTTACATCATTTGTGCTGGCAACATATGCAACAATGCACTGTTGTTGTTAATGTTATTGTAGTTGCCTTTTAGTTTTTTTTTTTAAATGTATTGTTCTTGTGTGTGTATATGGCAGTTTGATTCACTTCACCAAAGGAGCAGCTCAAAGAGAAAATGAGACACATCCATCACACATGCACACACACACACACATACACACACACACACACGCACGCACAGAGACAAGTATGCTAGCCCTACTGTGTGTGTGTGTAAAAGGAAGCATGTGCCTGTACTTAGCATAAAGGAAAGAGTGTTGCAAACGTATCTGTGCATGCACATGCGTGTGCATGTGATGACGTGTGTATGTGCACGCCCGTATACTTGGCATGGTTTGTTGAGCACTGTAAACCCATTTCCCAGAGCAGGATTTGATATACAAAGCACCATCCAAACACTTCCTGGAGTCCATCCAATGAAATGGACCGGGAGCAAAGCCCGGTCCCCCATTGGCTATAAAGCAGCAAGAGCTGGCTTATCGGGTGAGATTGACTCTTGACAGCTTTATTGTGCAGAGCATCCCTAGATGGCTGGATTATAGCGAGCAAGAGAGGAGAGGAGAATGAGAGACAAACAGAAAAGAAAGAGATCAACAAAGAGGAAGGTGGAAGTTATACATAAGTCTCAAATAAGTCTAAAACTTTCATTTGCAAATCACAACTTTCAATTTCAAGTTTTTCAAATGACATGTCATCTTGTCATCTCAGCGGCCAAAATTAGTTTTCTCAGACAGGTGGCTGGCGTCTCCCTTAGAGATAGGGTGAGAAGCTCAGCCATCCGGGAGAGACTCGAAGTAGAAAGGAGCCAATTGAGGTGGTTCGGGCATCTAGTAAGGATGCCACCTGGGCGCCTCCCTAGGGAGGTGTTCCAGGCACGTCCAGCTGGGAGGAGACCCCGGGGAAGACCCAGGACTCGGTGGAGAGATTATATGTCCTCACTGTCCTGGGAACGCCTCGGGATCCCCCAGTTGGAGCTGGCGGATATGGCCTGGAGAAGGGAAGTTTGGAGTTCCTTACTGGAGCTGCTGCCCCCACGACCCGACCCCGGATAAGCGGTAGACGATGGATGGATGGATGTCATCTTATTTAAGAAATGTAATGATTCAACCCACACATTTCACATCTGTTTAATCCAGTCCCTAATTGACCCTTCACTAAACCTTCTAGTTGTTAATATTATCAAATGGTATGTTTCAATTTTAATCTTACAAGAGAAAAGGCTTATACCCTTATAGTATCTCGGGTAACATGGTCAGGGGTCGCTGGCGTGTTCCCCCACGTTCCTGAAATCAGTGTTTTTATTTTGGAAAAACTTAATAAGATAAAAGCATTCAAATGTATATATATTAAAGTATTGTGTTTGTGATGGCTGTTTTTTTAAAGCTGCCTTCACATGATACTAAATGTTCTCTGCCCTCACCGAGAGGTCGGGCACAGAGCCTTGCGGTGAAGGCAGCCAGTTAGTTTTGTTTATGGTTACCGCCCCTGCTTGCCTGTGCCGCTTCATACAGCTGTTATCTCATTAATTGTGCGTCGAAAGGTCAGCGGCAATCGAGGTCAAAGTTTAAATAATTTGAACTTTGATAGAAGCGCTCGGTGGCAATTTCGAGCGGTGCGCCGTGCCAAAGGCAGGGCTTTTCTCCACAGGAAAACAATGGCACAGCCAGCGCTGAGCTGTTTTACTGGTGATCATGTGAAGGCAGCTTTAGGTTGCACAGACATCAGTTCACTGCCTTTTTATTGGCGGGACATGGTTAGACATGTTATGCTATATATTGTTTGGAGTGATTGCATTATTTTTATACCATTTTACAAATTTAAATATATAATTTGCAATAACTAAAGCTGTTTTAGTCACCTCCTGTTTGAGTTAAACAATCTGCCTGATTATTAAAACAATGAGAATCAGGCACAGCTTTATGAAGATTAAGTGTGGTTTACTCAACATTAAAGCTTTAGAGCATTGAATGCCATTTTTACATACACTGCTATGATTTACTCGCCAGCATTAATATTGATGTATGTATTAGCTTCAGCTTAGAGCCCTGTGTTCAGACATTTCCATTCTAACACTTTACTGGTCAGACCAAATGAGTTGCATCGCATGGGGACGAAAAAAAACAATTGTAGCCACAACATGACAAGTAATAAAGATGTGGATGTGGACAAAAATACATTATTCAATCCTCTGCATAATTGGTTTCTGTTTAAAGGGGAAAGCATAGTTCAGACTCCAGAAAATGAAAATGTTTTATGCCATACTTGTATATGTGCACACATTAGATCCTGAAATGTTGTTACACACAAGTTACAGTAGGCACATTTTCAGTAGGTAATACATGGGCTGGGCCAATATAACTATCTTATTTTAGTTTATCACCGATATAAAGCATTGTATCAATATGCCAGTGGAAAAGTAACAAGAAATGTAGTACAGCACTTCCGAAGTAATGCTTACATTAAATCATAAACACCAGAGAGCACTGAGAGAGAGAATTTCCCGCTACATTAAGTTCATATCCCTCATAATATTGTCAAAATTCTTAAATTAGTTAATTTAAGGGATCCTCCTTTTAACTGTTTTACATTGTCCGTTAGATAAAAAGGAATTGGCAGATATTTTTTAACAGACTGTGGCAGTGGGGGTGGTGCTGCTGGGGGAGAGATGGGAGTGTCCAGCTGAGACACTCCCATCTCTCCTCCAGCAGCCATAACCACTGCCACAGTGACTTTTTCAACATTTCAAAACCTCTGTATTGACCAAAATAAATCCAGATAATTTAGAATCTATAGGTTTTCTCTACCTTTAGTATTTACAGTAAAAACATTGTGCCACAGGGTATGTTGGTAAATCAGACTGTTGCTTCTTGACTTTTGAAGAAATTAATGTTGGGGAAAGGGAAGATTCCACTTCCGCAAAGACTCCACTATTCAGACCTGGAGGTTGCGACTTGCTTTAAATGCATAAAGAGCACATTTCACAAACTTTTATAAAATCTCTCTGCTACAAGCTTTAGGAATATCTGAAATGTATTTGAAAATGGCATGCAGGCACACAATAAGCAGTCAAGCTTTATACAGCTGTGAGGATCTATAAATTGGATGGTGTCTAAAATGTTACTGAGCTTTTCATGCATTAATTGATCCGACAACGTGTTGGTCTTCTGATGCTTTTTTGTCTTGTGTTTAGGCCGGCGGGACAGCTGGGAGTTCACATCTGTTAATAAAACCAATCTAATACTGGCTGCAGTGCACATGCCCATTTCTCATGGTTGCATCCTGTCCATGTCTTTGTCATCTGCACTTACTTTCTAAATCAGATTTTTTGTTAATCAACTGCTTTTCAGCTTTTATAATAAGCAAGACACAATGACTGTGGTGCTCTTGGCTTCTGGAGAATTATTCGACCTTTAAAACTGCAACAAAATGGAAGATATTTCACTGACTGCCCTATGTAGGCTGCATTTGTGTATGCAGGACTACTTTATATGTGTAATCAGCACATTTAACTAAGTTCCGTCACAAAACAGTAATACAAATAATTCTCGCTTTTCATACAATTAATATGATGTGAATACAAAACACAAGTCCATTACTGTGGAATATGTAGCACTTAGATAAAACTGGTTTATTGTTATTTGCATTTTTCACAAGTTATAATTCTGTATGTCATCTTTGAGAAGAGGAGACATAGTCACCATGACGTCACCCATTAGGTTGTGGACTACCGTTTACCGTTGAGTTTGGCACTTTGACCGTCGCCATCTTATTTGTTTTTTTTAACCAGAAGTGACACGAGAGGGTGGCACTAAGTACGACCGAACGCTGAACAAGACTTCTTTTATGTGACCAGAATTTTACAATGAACATTTGTGAACTGAAACACGCTTTGAAAGGGTTACAGTTCTATGACGGACAGAAGCACGGACAACACCCAAAGCAAACAACTGTGGTAGCTACCTGTAAATGACAAGATGGCCACACCATAAAAATACTCCCTGCTTTATTGTCTATTTTATTTTAATGGAACATAATTTAGAAAATAACAAAATGAAGAAGACTTGAAACTAGCCACTAAGACCATAAACTCATTTTTTACTGAGGTAATAATAATAAGTGAGAAGTAGGGTCATTTTCTCATAGACTTCTCAACAGTCTGACTTCTTTTGCAACCAGAGGAGTCGCCCCCTGCTGGACATTAGAAACAATGCATGTTTAAGGCACCTCACATTGGCTTTACTTTCGGATCCAGAGGTGTGTTCTTTATATTGTGTATTGTATTCTACAGCCATATATCTCTCTCTTCTAGTGTTGATATAATGTACTGTGTATGAATATACTCCTGTGTAAAGTATGTCAGTCAGTTCATTATACCAGACTGCTAAAACTCTGAAAGGCCTAAATAACAGTTATCTTGTAATATTTACGTAGGCCTTGGATATCTGTGTGTTTACTGTGGCGCTGGGGGCTGTACAGTCCATGTAACGTTATGTTTTGATAGTTTGTATGTTGGCTGGGGTCCGGGGCTGCAGAGACGAGCACCGGGAGTCACAGCGGGCTGATGGCGCGCTGGGTCTAACCTGTGTAACGGCAGCAACAGAAAGTTTGACGATCCGGCGGTGAGTCGACTGGATCAGTGCTATCTGCTGACTGCTAATAGAAGATCTGTCTGTTTCCCGTCTCCCTCGCACACTCCCGGCAGAGCAGCCTCCTGGCAGCAAGGCGATGCTGCGAGTCCTTTTCTAATTTCTGCCACTTTGGATTTAATCAAAACAAACTATCAAAATGGATGTAATGTTGACAAAGGTTGAGTGGCTCACTATTCATCCTAGACATTACGGGCCGGAACTGTCAGTCAGACTGCTAATCGCAGTAGATATCTCTGCAACACAACACATAGACATCTTTGACAAAACAGTCAACACTGTTACCTCTTCACATTCTGTGGATAATGTTAGTTCAATGTTTTAAGTTTAAATTCTGTCATATTTTACATATGAGTGTAGATGAGGATTATTAAAGAATGAAGGCTCTGTAGTCCGAGCCAAGACCGCAAACTTAATTTCTCGAGGATCCTTGTAGTACTCTGCCAACAAAAATCAGTTTGGACCTTTTATTGAACAAGGGTTGCAAGTCAGCGGACGATGGATGTCTGCAAAAAAACGTCCATATCAATAGACTAATTGTTGAGATAAAATTAGCAGACTGCAGTGGACTGCCAACTGACATTGTCATTCTTCAAGCTACATCGCTAACATTGCTAATAATCAGATGTGAGTGTGTGTTTTGTCTAATCCACTGAATCAAATACCTGGTATTTCATGACCTTAATACAACTTCTAAATCCAATATTGCCATAAAGAAGTATATCTCACTGATTGGCAACAATGACAACAATAAAACTAGAGACATCTACATCTGTACACACGGTAGTTTTAGAAAAAGGTAACTCATACAAAATATATTGTGATTTCATTCAGGTAGACAGTAGATCACACAGGATGCAACCCAGGAAGTGATGAGAGAGCTGAGGATTCTTTGAAAGCTGCACAGCACGTTACAGTGGCCACACAATGGGCCACTGAGTCCTACAATCACAATGCATTACAAAAAAATACTAAGTGACAAGAGAGTTCAATGAGTAGCAAACAGAATAAGATCATTTTTGTCTACACTGATCTCATACGTGCCTCTCTAATTGACAGAAATCTGTTGTAGCCATACAAAACTTTAATTATATTACATTACAGTTCATTTAGCTGACGCTTTTGTCCAAACAATTATGAGGATACAACTCTAAACAGCAGGAATCTTGCAAGTATATTAGCTTCAAATAGGTGAAATTACTTAAGTGCAGAACAATAGCTTCGAATAAGCCAAACCGATGTAAGTGCAACATACAGAAACAATAGAATAAAATTTCAACCAGTAACTTTAAATGAGCCAAACCAATGTAAGTGCAAAAAACAGAAGAAAAAATTGTTTCCTTCATTGGCCGAAGTGCAGTCTAAACAGGTGAGAATCCCTGCGATTACCATTTACTTATTTACTTATGTTTTATTCAACATGGTATCAATGATGCTTCATGCCATTTTTGCGGTATGCCATTACTCCAAAACCCAGATAGATCGCAAGCCCATTTGTCTGACAGCCCATTATCCCGAAAAACAAATGCCCATTGCTCCGAAAATACATATTCCCTGTGCAATGAACAGAAACACATGGCCAATTATTGTACAGAATTACCTTTTTGCCCTAACCCTAACCAATCTCAGTACTCATGCCTAAACTTAACCAACCCATCAAACAATAAACAGTATATACCACAACATGCAACAGAGGAGTGATAAGAGGGCAGGTGATTCTCTGAAAGCTGTACCGCATGTAACAGTACCCACATAATGTGTGTTGTAGTAACATTTCTTCTAGTGAATGCTCTGCCTTGTGCTGTAGTATCATATAATACAATATAGTAAAAGGCAATCAATGTATTCAGTATATTATTTGTATCTATATCTAATGTTTGAAGTAGTCATTGTGCATAATAATAATAAATAAATAAAATAATAATAATAAGTATGAAGAACCTTAGAAATAAGGGAGTCAGGGCTCATCGTGGAAAAGTCCGGAAGATCCCAGAAACATTGGTGTCTGCAGAACCTATGAGCTCACTGTGGAAAGGTCCTAGCATCTCAGACATATTAAGGGGTGAGATCATCTTACACATGACACCTTTACAAAAGTGATGACAAGAAAGTGCTGGAAGAAATTGGGAGGAGGAACACAGACCTTCCCCCAGTATGTGGGCTCTAAAGATACGAGCGCAGCCAGTGTATCCTCAATTGGACTCCGGGGTCAGCCTGGGCTGAAGAATAAAGCTATATGGCAGTGGTCTTCACTATTTTTTACATGAGAGCCGCATTGATAGGACGAAGTCAATAGGGGACCCACTTTTACCGCAAAGTATGAAAAGCAACATCCAGTCATAAAAAGCATGTCTGTTTATTAATCTGTCATTCCACCCAGAACATACAATATGCAATGCAGCCAACCAATACATTCAATCAAAAAAGGATTATCTTAATACTGGGATGATGTTGTCAAACTCTGCAAACAATATTTATGCTGAAGCCAAAAAGCAGTGTTTCACAATTTGTGTCTGAGAAGTTTTTTTTTGCCCGAGCCAAAATCCATGTGATCTCAAAAGATGCCTCAGTTAATCATTCAGCTGTATGAGCCTTTTTTTTCCAGAAAGAGAAGAAGAAAGGTGTTCTATTTACTAATTTCACTTCCAGGTGCGTAAGTTTCGTTGAATTTTGGATGCTTCGTTTAGAAATGCGGCTCCAAATGACTTCGCTTGAAACCAGATCGGGTCTGTTTGCACATTAAGCACGAAGGGTTCGACTCGTGGAGGACAAATACAAATTCCTCTGTCCACTTGTTTTGAAATTTCCTTTGCTCATCTTGTATGGCTCGTACCTTTCTTTTTTAACAGGAGCAGCTGTTGTCTGTCCACAAACCACATCTCCAGCATCTTCTGCTCGATTTGCGGTAGCCAAATCTTAACTTTCCTCGTTTGTCACGCTTTGTTTCTGTCCACCTAGTGTACAACTATTTTAATAAGAAATCGATAAAAAAAATTCTGTAGAAACACACGCGAACTAGCATGAAATGGTGAAACGAGTCAACCGGAGCCAAGCTAACGTAAGTATGAAGTGCCAGGTTGGTCGTAGTATCCTCCAATTTAAATGCCCTAATTTAGCGATATAAATGATTTTTTAGCAAATGTCCATATTCGTAAGCATGCTTATGATAACATATTTTTAATGACCTTAAGTTTATTTCTATACTAGTCCACCATGTATCTACCCGTCCAAGAGCACATCCACCATTGTAGCGCTGGATAGACCGCCAAAACTGGCAACTCAGTGTCGGCCAAGCAAGTTTAAATATCTTTTTTCAATTATTATTATCAATTATTTTTATTGGTAGGCTAATAGAGCAGACACTGTGTTTTAATGGGTTATATGTAATAGTTTTTATGAAATATCTGTATTGACTGCAGTCATATCTATCACCCCTTTATTTAGCCCACTGCCATGTGAGCCACCAATTAAAGCTTGGCTCGCGAGCCGCGCAATGAGTAACACTGCTCTATGGCATCGCTCTCTGATCGTCTCCAGTGAATTATTTTGAACCTGGTCCAATAACTACTCAACTGTACTGAAGTTAATGTGTTGGTGAGGAGGGCCTGACTCTTATCATGGCCCAGACTTGGACTTTTTTCTCCAACATGTGCCACTGACATCTACAATCACAATGCATTACAAAAAACACTGTGTGTTGCAGACAGGAGAATTCAATGAGGAGCACACAGGAACAAAAACAGTTAGATAATGCTGCAAGGAGCCCATCTAAGGGAGGAAATAGAGAAGAAACAAGTCACTATGGTGATAGATAACACAGAGAACAGGTTGGCAGAGGGGGCTGGGGCTCAGTCGGCCCTGGAAGTTGCCAACACTCTAGATATGGCTTCAAAGAACGCTCTCCAAGTGGAAACTAAAAATCTTTGACATAGTAAAGGAGGACAGTGATAATAATAATAATAATAATAATAATAATAATAATAATAATAATAATAATAATAATAATAATAATAATAATAATAATAATAAATTGTATCTATAAAGCGCCTTTCAAAGCTAAAAGCAATCTCAAGGTGCTAAAATGCAGGACAACAACAAAACAACAACAACAGACATAAGATTTTACGGAAAGGCTTTTGTGAAAAGAAAGGTTTTTAGGTCCTTCTTGAAGGAGTCGGTGGCCTGTGGAGCCCTCAGGTGTTCTGGGAGGGAATTCCACAGGTAAGGAGCGGCTGAGCAGAAGGCCCGATCGCCCATGGTGCGGAGCTTGGTCCTGGGGGGGTGGAGTTTTTTTAGAGGAGCGGAGGTTGCATGTGGAGGTTTGTTGGGGGAGGAGTTCCTTGAGGTACGGAGGAGCATTTCCATGTATGCACTGATGGGTGAGTAGGGAGATTTTGTATTTGATCCTGAATGCGACAGGAAGCCAGTGGAGGGAATGGAGAATGGGTGCGATGTGATTACATTTTCGCACCTTTATCAGGATCCTAGCGGCGCTGTTCTGGATATATTGGAGCTTTTGAAGGCTCCCGCTTGGAATCCCGATGAGGAGAGCGTTGTAATAGTCCAACCTTGAGGAGACAAAGGCGTGGACGAGTTGTTCAGCATCTGACAGGGAGAGTGTGGGGCGGAGTTTTGCAATGTTCCTGAGGTGGTAGAAGGAGGTCTTGCACAGATGTTTGATGTGGATGTCAAAGGTCAGATGAGGGTCAAATCTTACACCTAGGTTGGTGACTGATGGTGATAAGGGTATGTTTTGACCAGAAAAGGTGATGTGGGTTATGGGGGAAGACTGGACCTGGTGTGGTGTGCCAACTAAAATAGCCTCTGTTTTTTAGCTGTGTGTCATCAGCGTAGCAATGGAATGGTATTCCATGCTGGCTGATGAGACGGCCAAGGGGCAGAGTGTAGAGGGTGAACAGAGTGGGGCCAAGAACCGACCCTTGAGGGACACCACAGGTTACTGGGTGTATCTGCGAACTTGCACCTCCCAAGGATACATATTCTGTTCTTCCAGAGAGGTAGGACCAGAACCAGCTCAGGGCGGAGACAGAGAATCCGATGGTGTAGTGGAGGCGCTAAAGGAAGATCTGATGGTCGACCGATGCCTTGCTTACATTTGCATTGAATGCTTAAGACTGTAGAACAAAAAGGCAAGATAGTCAATCTGGATCTTTATGGAAGTAGGACAGTGGCATCCCAATAAAAAATTGGGCATTTAATACACAACGTCAACAAGCTCAGGTGCTCGGTTTAAATATCAATACTGAAAAAAAAGAAATAAAAACATCCCCAAGAAAGATTTGACAAAACTTGCAATAGTAAATAATAATTTTATTATTTACACATATCACAGCCATCATCTGAACATGTATTTATTCTGGAAATATTTGCCATCAAAAGAGCATATTCGGAATTGTTTTAAATAATATTTCATTAATTACATATATTGACAATTTTTTTTAATGACAAACAGTTCACTAATTGTCTAAAGGTCAATCGCAATCGACCGGTAGATTGCGCACCGTTTAAACAAAAATAAAAAAACAGTTTTTAGATGATAGGGTATCATCTACCCCCTCTAGTAGGGGGAATTCCTGCAGAGATTTCGAAAACTCTTTCCGGAGGTAAGGGAATTTCTCCTTGTCAATATAAATGCAGAATACAAGCAACTTAATGACGATCAGTCGCTGCTGGACTTGACATTTTTAACCGATCTGACTGACATGTTGAATGAATTTAATTTAGAGCTGCAAGGAAAAGACAAAACCGTGGTCAACATGATCAGCTCAGTTAATGCTTTCAAACGGAAAATGCAACTTCTGTCCTAAAAGCTGCAGCGCCATGATTTGGGGAACTTTCAGAACATCGCATCAGAGCTGGAGATCCAAGGGAAGGAGTGTGCGCAACCTGACAGTGCGCGCTACACAGAGCAGATTGAAAATTGTCTGTCAGACTTTGACAAACGGTTTCAAGACTTTACTTTACTTGAGCCAATTGCTACATTTATGTGCTACCCATTTAGGGAAGCATTTTTACAGGTAGATCATTTGATCTGGTCATTTTAAAAGTAGCTCACAAGCCAAAAAAGTGTGAGCACCCCTGGCTTAGACCCAGAGCTTAAGGCACCCCTACCTGCCCGTTTTCTACTTCTCTCTGCTCTAGCACACCTGAACCTGTTGATGCTCAGGCCTTGATCCCACATTAAGGGCTGTTGAGCGGCATCAGGTGTGTTCAAAAGAAAACGCGATGAATATATTACTAGCTACTTTTGATACGTTATTGATATATTTTTGACTGCTCAGGGCCTATAAACTGATGACGAGGATAGCAGTGCGTATGGTAGATCGACTACTGCGAATACATTCGTATGTTGTGGATTCACAGTGTACAGAAAATTAACTGTTATATAGTACTTGAAGTCAGGGTATGTAAGGTATGTTATTACACCCCGGCAACAATCAATAAATCAAAGTCATAAAAAAAATACTCTTGTATCGAGAATGTTGATGTTGCAGGGCTGTACCAAGTCCTACCAATGGACAGCAGTCCTGCCTGTCCATCTGCCTGTCCATCTACCTGCCTACCTGCGCTAACTCATTGCGCGTCACCGGAGTCTTCAACAAACTTCTAGCTTGACAGTTGTGAGTACTAACAATGGTTGCATTTTTAGGTAGTGGCTTTGGAGTGAGGCCTGAATGGACTGGCTGTCAGTATTGTTACCTTGGCGACTCTCTTGCTAGATTTCGCGACTTTTTGGAGGTAGTACTGCTAACTACTCTCATTGGAAAAGATTTGGCAAAGTTGGGATGGGTTTTTCAGTTGAATCTTTTATTCAATTATAAATGAATAACCAAACTTGACCAACCCAGCCAACAAAGGCTATGAGTACTAGCCAATCATAGGCAGAATTTGGACTGTTGAGGTTTTGAAATAATGTGACGGCAAAACAATGGGCTTTGCCCTTTCAGTTGTCCATCCTATCTGTCTTTGGAATCGGCAACTATCAGTACTTTCTCTGCACAGAGCGTTTGTTTATATCTCTTCTACTCCACAAATTGATGGTTAGTTGCTTTTATGAGCACACAAGAAGACACCACAGGCTCTATTTTGTGAGCCCAATTGCTTGGCCACATCGCAGTGAAGTGTGCCCTCCCAAGTGTGTCGGGAGCTGGCAAAAAGCACTTTTAGTAATTGCCCTAGCTCCATAGATAGGTTGATTGATTGATACATGATTTTATGAGGAAAGAAAATATCTGTTTATATCACTTATGTTATCCAAGGACAGTTGTCTAGGACTTCTTTAAACCCACAGAGCGGCTCAATTGAAACATTTGGCAGGGAAATATGTGGCTCAAGGGCCCTTAGCAGTACCAGTTATAAGAGGAAACATTTTGGAGGGGAGGGGGGAATGGTAATGGAGTTTTCTTTCAGGTCCAATGTTTCAATCTTTTAGCTGACATGCACACTTTCCTCGTGTGAAGGCTCCTGCTGCCTCAATCTGCTGTTCATACATTTAAAAGCAGACATCTGTGATGTGCAAATGCAGCGCCAGCCTTCAATGTTATCAATGGTTTCTGATCAGGATCACAGTTACACAAACTGTTGCATCACGTGCTATAATTATTATTTTAAGGAGTTGTACATCTCATATATGAAACAGAGACAGCAAACAGCAGGGACAAAGGTTAAATGGCTTCATTTATTGACTTCAGAGCAACACGCTATCAGCCACGGCAACAAGAGAAATATGAAAAACATTAATAGTAATTTCCTTGCTGCAAACTCTTAGCTCAGCGATATTAGCCTCAGGCTGTTCTGTGTGTGTGCGTGTGCGTGTGCGTGTGCGTGTGCATGTGCGTGTGCGTGTGCATGTGTATGTGTATGTTGACCCTTGCCAGAGATAGTCAGTATGTGTACACTAATCCTATTTCCCTCCAGTGGGGCTGAGAGGTCTTGCTGGAGACATGGTTATTGTTGGGATAAGATAAGGATGTAATTGGCACGCACGAACAGTGCAGTACAAAAACACACACTTACACTGAACACTATTAACACACAGACATAGATCCATCATGGATATGATTTTTTGGGTCTTTCCAAGATATCAGCTTTTGGGCATTAATTTAAAGTGAAGATTTAGGTAGTTTTTGCGTGTCCGTGTAGCGTTTTGCAGCAGCAAAGTTTTTCTGTGCACGCTTTTCTTCTAGAGAAAAACGCTGTACGGACACACGCCCTTATTTGTCAGCACACTAAGTGATGGACCGGTCGATCGCGAGTGTAGTGCGGGTAGATCGCGCACCGTTTAAGAAAAAAAACTATATATATATATATATATATATATATATATTCCCCCAACGTAACCCCGCGCCCCCTGAAAGTTTTTTGTTTTTTTCTTGCCTTGCGCAGTTCACATTCCCTCCGCTCGCTCCCACAAACACACACGAGCGCACACACCTACAGTCAGAGACATTACATTACATTACAGTTCATTTAGCTGACGCTTTTGTTCAAAGCGACGTACAAAAAGTGAGTGGTTGGTATTTATATATATATATTAATATATATACATATATATTAATATATATTAACATATTTATATATATATATATATATATATAAATATATTTATAAATATATTTATATATATTTATATATATATATATTTATATTTCTAAATATATTTTTACATATATATATATAAATGTATTATTGTTTAACTATCCTAGAATATAACACTCAAAATCAGATCTGTTTTGTAAACAAATGTTTTTCTGAACATAAAGTAAATGTTAACACTTACCAAGGACATACACAGTAAAATAAGAGTGCAAAGTTCAAAAAGAAAAGTGAGACACACAGAAATAGAGGCAAAATGGAGAGATGGGGCCAGAAGTACCCAACCAGGGTGCTCAAATTGGAATCCTATTATTTTGATTGCTGACATTTGACTTTAAAAACCAATCACACACTCACCATTGCCTTGTTAATCGGTATAGTCACATTGTTACTGGCTTTTTCAACTATCTACAGTACTATCAAACAAGCCAGTCAACAGCCCAATAATCTAGAATATGGTCTTGACCCCAGTGACCCCCAGGGGGTCCTCAGAGTTACTGTAGGGGGGCTGCCAAATTATTGTTTGAAACGTGTCTCCAAAAACACATTACTTTGACATGAATTCAACATATTATTAGCAAAGATAAGTCGACCCATTTCTTTTACATGACACTTTAGGCAGCCCTATACATTATTGTAGGCCCAGTTTATTCTGCAACTCAATTGTATACATATGTAGTAGGGGGTCCCTGCTTCATCTGTTTTTCAGATAATGGGCTGCTCTAGATCAGTCTTTCCCAAACTTAGACGTGAACCTGTTTTATTGGGTCGCCAAATGGCAGGGTAAAATGCATAACAATGCTATCATATGTAAATTAATTTTCCTGATTGAAATAGAAGAATAGTATTCTGTTTACCTCCTCCCTCCCTCTTTCTCTATCTCTGGCAGAGGTAACATTGAGTGTGACTTCTGTGTTTCACTCACTTTCAAATGTTTGCGATTGACATTCTGACATTTCGTCCGTGGCTCACAGTCATGTCCTTAATGTGGAATAGGCAGCAAAGTGCATATATTCAAAATTGTGTTGAAGGAGGAAGACTAATGCATGTGTTACGTTTGTATTGCTGTGTCAGTTTCCATGTCGGACAAATATCAGAAATTCCGTGTGTGTGACTAATGGTGGTAGTGAAAAGTGAGAGTGATGAATTTTAATAACCCCTGCATATCAGGTCGGCAACATTGTAAAATAAGTCAGTAAAAATGGATCAGAATGTTGCTAAAGGTAATGGGGGTAAGCATTTGAGAGTGGATCGGAAGGAGAGTACAACATGTTTGTTCATTTTAAACCGTAACAACATTTTATGTAGGCCTACATTATTTTATGAGCTGGTGAGAAACATTACACTCAGGTCAGCAAATTTGATTATTGCTGTGATGTACTTTATACTTGACCAAATCCTTACTCCAGCTGACATAGTGTGTTTCCTTACTGCTTCTATGTTCATACAGTCCATATACATTTCAAAGCTTGAGCTGAAAAAGCTCTAGATCAGGGCCAAAAACCTTTCGATCAACCTGTCAATCTGTGTAGGCTTCAAAGTAGGTCATGAGGATTTCAGTTGAAAGGTGATATTGTTCATATTCAGCTGAATGCTGTCCTTATCATAGCTTTATTGGACTTAATTAAGTTACAGGTAATATAAAGCGATCAATTCCTGCTGCTTGTTTCACATTAAAAGCTTTCCTGTTATGGTGGAGAAGGTGAGGTCCTAAGAAGACGAGGGTTTTAACATAAAGCGAGCTTTAATGAAAAAGCCGAAAGAACAAAAGGTAAAAATCAAAACAGGCAGGCTATAAAAATACAAAAAGAAAAAAGTAAACTGAAAAACACAAACCACAAAGACACGAGGGAACACAAGGAAGCACGAGGAGGCCGTAGACCAAAACACACCAGGTAACATCAAAGTAACATGGAATGAACAAGGGACGACGAACAGACAAGGAATAATGGGGCAGACAGGTGTATATAGACAGACAATAATTACAAGGGAACGAGACACAGCTGGGGGAGAAAGGACACAGGATGATCAAATCAACAATCAGAGGGAGGGTAAAACAAAAGAACAGGAAGTAATGCAAGACATGACACAAGGGGAAGGGAACATTTCAAAATAAAGCAGGAAACAGAAAACAGAATACCAAGATCATGACATTTCCTTTGGTGAATCACATGGAAATGTATCGTCTTTGTCTCAGAGGTTAACGCCGACTAATATAGCTTAGAAGACCAACATAGTATCATCGTTATTTCCTCCGCCAAGGTTGTCTTCGGTCTGGTTTCATTGTCTATTTGTCAACAAGATTACAGAAAAGCTACTGGCCCGATTTTCATGAAACTTAGTGTAAGGAAGAATCCTATACATTTTGAATGGGATCCAAAGCACAGGGGAGATACATGAATGCCTTTTTACTTATGGAAACAGTCTTGGCGGAGGCATCCACTCTCCGAGTTCCTCTCTAGTTCTATTTGTCAATTACTCTCTATGTCTCCGTCTCTCTTCTCTTCTAACTCAATCAGCTGACTGAGGGCTTTCACTCTTTCAGTTAAACCAATCTGATTTTGCCACCAGCCTCAGTGAGCCAATCATCTCGCCGCTGTCAATGTTGAGCGCGGTGCCATGCCATTATTACAACAATCTATTATTCCGACACTCTGACTGTCCCAAAAATGTCCCATTGGACCAAAAGCCCATTTGTCCCGCAGGCCATTACCCTGAAACCAAACCCACATTAATCCGAAAATACACACTCCCTGCAACAAGCAGAAGCAAACAGCTAATTATAATGCAGAATGACAGCGAAGGCATGACAAAGGGTGTTTGTGTTTCGGGCAAATGGACTTTCGGTCCAAATTGGTGTGAAACATCCAAAAAATGCTTTAATGCTGGAAACAAACCAGAAAATGGTTCAATTTGATCTGGACCAAGACCAGCTCCTCTCCTTGGACGGAGGTGCAGCTGTTTGTTCTGGACTTTGTTTAGGGGGAGGTTTCCCACCTGAAATTTTGGTTAAGATCAAACTGAATCATCAGAAAGTCCAGACTAAAGGAGGTAGGTGTGAAAGGGCCAGATGTCTTTGAATTTGCTGCATCTGGTTTTACTTCGCCTCCGCCTTCTGCAAAAACTGGCCTAACCCTTCCAGTCACAGGACAGTGGCTAACTAGCAAGCTGCCATACTGCAGGAGAGGACTCCAGCTACAGAAAGCAAATGTACAACATTTAGTTCCTACTGTGTGTGAACTCATGCGTAGGTGTTGCCTGTGTGTGTGTGTGTGTGTGTGTATGTGCGTGTGTGTACAGTGTGTGAAGCCTTTCCTGGTGTAAAGGTGTGTGAATGTGTGTGTCTGTAGAAGTGGTTGCCATTTCTCTAATGACCACTGAAATAACAGGACTGGAACTGTTGAGGAAAAAGATGAAGAACTCGGAGCTTGAATGTCGAATCAAAACAGCAATCTTCTAGTTAAATCGATATATTTATTAACGTGATCAGTCAAACATGGAAAATACTTCTCAGCTGAGAACACTAATCACTTCACCGTTTCCACAGACTGAGTCGCTAAAATACACCTAGGTTGCTGTCCGACAGGTCCGCTCAAAGTGCTGTACAAAGGATCATAAACATCTAATCTAATACATGGAGTAGGCGTTGTCCTTCTCCTCATTGGTCCCCATTGGCACCATCACGCTCCTCCGTCAGTAGAGTCAGGAAGTGATGGTTGTTGACCTGTTCTCTTAAAGGGGAAGTGTTCCTACTGTGTTTACATTCAATATTGTGCTTGCAGAAATACATATTGATTGAGGTAGACAAATACATATGATAGTCTTTCAAGTGTGGATTAATACAATCAGGAGTATTTCACTTCACAGAACCCACAGCATGAGGCAGTGAGCACACACACTGAAACTAAACTTGTAACTTTGAAGATTAAGTATGAACTTTGTTTTTTGAAGTTGAAAAAACGATATGCAGGGAACACATTCGTTGCATTATGTCTGATTGGCTGACTTCAGTCTGGTGTTGCATTACTTCTGCTTATGTGATTACAGCGTGTTTCTTCACCTAATGCTACCTGTGTGGAAGTAACAGCTAACCCTTTAAAATTGGCTGCTGGAAGGTGAAGTAGTAAACATATTTAGTTTTATATTTCTTACCAGTTGAGAAGTGAGGGCATAAAATGTATTAGTTCTTCTGCTATTTTTGTCCCTAGAATTTAAAGCAGGGACAATGTTTGGTAGTTTGGATCACAAGCATGGGATTCATTTGTCCCGAGTACTGCCACTCAGGTATCATAGGACCTCCTATGAGGATGAATTAAAACCAAGCCTCAGCTACATTGTGGTCCTAACATGAACTGTAACATTAAATGTCTACCTTCTAAACACATGATCTCTAACTGAAACCTAAAACTAGAAACAGCGTTGGAGGAAGATTGCCAGTATACTTCAAATTGTTTCTGCCTTTATTTGACAGAGGACATGGAAATGGGGAGAGAGATATGGGATAAAGGTACAAAGGCCGGAATCAAACAAGGAATGTTAAAATTGTTGTAACCGCTTGTCAGCTTTACAAAAATAACGGTTGATTATGATTTACATGAAATATAATACACACTCGGACATCATCTTTTTCTTTTTACTTTCATGGTAAACAAACATGTCTTATGAACGTGGACATTAAATATGGTATTTCAGTTAAAAGCTGTTATACACTCCAGTATAAGCTACTTATAGCTTTGTTTGTTAATTGCAAACTTACCATGCCTTGATTTTGCTGTCCATATTCACCAACATGTTTATGTCATTTGATGCAATCTCAGTTACTGTCCCATTCTTATATCTTATGTGAGTTATATAAAGCTTATACTTACACAATATCCTGAAAAGTATATTTTTCTTTTATACTATCCATAACTCCTCGTGGCTCCCTTGATACACCTTTCAAAGTTCAGCTCCTCAGTTTCTCTTTAGACGAGTGTTAAACTGCCTGAATATCGAAGCATACTTTAAAAGGGAGACAGCACTTACTAAAGACAGAATATAACACATGTCTCAATAATAGAAATAGTTTACTCATCATGAAAACTGTGAAGCCCCTGAAGTCCAAACTATTCTCTAAAACCCCCAGTTTTATGTTTCCTTGTTGGTATTACAAAACAGATATTTTCCACAAAGCGATGCTTACAAATCCTTTAATAAAATGAGGAGGATGAACCCGGCAGTGATGAGTGCCTCCAGCTCCCAAATGACAAACAAGGGACGTTTTATTATGCCAGTAACTCAATATACAGATATCACAGACACACACACGGACTACAGCAACACACACATACCCTAAGACACATAAACAGGGGCCGTTGGGGATCATTGGTGAGAAACTGGACTCACCTTGAAACAAAGCTCTTATATAGCCTCTTTTATTACCAGGCTTTAGTGGTTTGTTTGTGTGTGTGTGTTTGTATGTCTGCAGCATGTGTGTAACTGCAATGTGCTCAAGAGTTTGTGAGTATTTACTGTGTGTGTGTGTGTGTGTGTGTGTGTGTGTGTGTGTGTGTGTGTGTGTCTGTGTGTGTGTGTGTGTGTGTGTGTGTGTGTGTGTGTGTGTGTGTGATGCTGAGGCTTTGTTTAATGTCACTGTCTGTGCTGTAAATTGACAAACATCCAGAAACTCCCTCCTTCCTTTTCCAACTAATTAAAGAATACTCTGCATTGGAGAATGGATTACTGCAAAGGGCACACACGTATACACACACACTAACACACACACACAACATTAGTTGTTAGCGCAGGCACCTTTCACTCCCTAAAAAATATAGCATGTGTGCACATAATAGTGGTAAGCATAGAGTGGGAGAGTGGGATTGTGTTTGTGAGAGAAACAAGGAGAATGAGATAATGTGTGTGTTTGAGAGAGATACATGGAACTATTTTTGTGTGTAAATGTGTGTTTCCATCTATTGACATTCAGAGGTCTCCCTATCTCTAGCTCCTTCCATCAGTCGGCCATGTGGACCAATAAATCTGTACGTATCCTCAGAGTGGGATGTTTTATTGAATGCCTGCTGCACCGCTGAAGGAAAACATCAGAAGCAGATGAGGGAGGAACGAAAATAAGTTCAGAAAGGCAATGGCGAACTGGAGGACTGTCAAATGCAGGCAAGCTTTTCTCCAAATACTCGTCAGTGTATGAAATGGTCTGCAGGGTGATTTGAGGCGAGGCTCAACATGACAGGAATTACTGATTCAGGGCGATAGAGACTCGATCTAGTCATTTGCCTCTCAGTTCATCTATTGTGCTTCTGTCGAGGCTTTGCCGAGAATTAAACACTGTTGGCTGTAAATGGAGTTAAAAGGCGCTATGAGAGGGTCGCCCTGGTAGCTCACCTGGTGGAGTGGCAGGTACAGGGGCTGACTCCTTGCCGCAGCGGCCAGGATTTGGGTTTCGAGTCTATATTATCAAAAAAGAAATGTAAGATTATCTTTGGGCTATCACTACCACCTTAAAACAAATCACTTGAAATGAAATGTTAAACAATATCCACGGTCCCCAAAAGAGGAATTCTTCTGATTTTTGTGATTCTTAAGGTGAAGTCTATTGAAATATTTCAACATCTACTGTAATATGTAGATTGACCCCAAATGTTGACGTTCAAGGTTCCTAGACAATAAAACTTTTCCTTTAGCGCCACCATGAGATTGAGATTTGAGGCTTTGCGTTAAATGTTACAAGATGGATTGTCATGAAATATCCACAAACATCCATGTCCCTCTCAGAATAATTTGTAATATGTTTAATGATCCCCTCATTTTTCAGCTAGCACCATCATTAGATCAAATGCAATTTGCCAATACTTCTGTCTACGACCAAATAGCTGTATTTACTATTTTGTACTAATTAGCAAATGTTACCATGGTGAGATAAATTATTGAATATATTCCTTATTTAGTAAGTATTGCTCTCAGAACGGGAAAAAAATTGATGGTTCTTCTTGCTAGAGGAATTTTATAACAACATCATTTTTCAACACAGCTCTTGCAGTGAATGCATGAAGACTATGACCTGTTATCATTACCCTACATTTTGAAACAAATGTTGTGAAGCCACAGAGGATGGGGAGGAGATACTGTACGTCATGATGAATGTTGTAAGAGGTTCCATTTCCTCATATAAAAATATTTCCTGCTGTTCAGAGCTTGTCTGATCTTATTAAAGCAGTCACTAAAGAGACCCATCTACTGAGACTTTTCTGGTATGCATGCAGTACTCTGTTGCCAGAAGGAACAATAGGTCCTGTGCTTATTTTATCTCAATATAAAGCAAAATAGCAAAACAATCAGCATTTGCAAAAGCATATTGAGCAAATAAGGTGATTCAACATTTACGGTATTATTGCAAGGATACATTCAGGTCGAAGCTTGAAGCTCCTGCAATATCTTACAGACTCTGCAGCTAATATGAAAACACCATGGCAGGTATGCAAAATATCGGCGATTTTGAAGAATTCAACAATGATTTGTCATCGCTGTATGTGACTTTCTACAGATAGTTTTTACCCTTGAGTTGGCACTAAAAACCTAATAGGAATCCTATTGACTGGGTCTAGGGGATGTGTGGCTCTACACAGTTTTAAGCCTAGTCTTTTTCACATTACATGCATTTTTCATTTAGGCTCACAGATGGGCCTGAGGTTGACGGGCACTGCTGGGCTCTCACAGCCCATCTTGGGGCTTTCCTGCTGCTGTTGGATCCCCTGCAGTTTAGCCTCGAACTGTAAAGAGGCCAGCTGTCGCCTGGGACTACAGGGAAGCACTGCACAAGCTTTAGTGCTGAAGAGGCTTTGGACAAGCTGAAAGAAGCCTAAACAGTTCCTCTCATCTCCTGCAGGGGACGGACCGGCGGCAGCAGAGCAGAGAACGACAAGTCAGCACAGAGAGAATGAAAGCGAGTGCTAAGCAGCGTGCAGACTAACTGCAATCACAGTATAGTACTGTGAAGCCTCAGACCTCGCTGTGTGAATGTGCTGTCTGGGAACCTACCTGAGGGGGAATAAGGGATGACCAATCGTTTGACACATTCAACCTGTGAATACTCAGTGAAATGAGGTCAGCCCACGAACTTGAACATACACTGCCTCCCACCCTCTTTCACGCACATTGATACACACAGTGCTAGAGGCTAACACAATTCCCTGTTTCCCTTTCTTTCTCAGTCTGCCTCTCTATCATGTAAATCTTTGCTTCAGCTTAAGAAAATACGTTCTTAAAGGATTAGTTCTTATTTTTTGAAGTGTTTGGATGAGGTACTTATCCATAGTCAGTATATTTCCTACAGTAGATGGCAATCGCAATTGGAAAAGCAGATAGGAGTTTCCACATGGAAGCTAAGCAATCTACTGTGTGGGCGGGGGCAGCAGCGAAACATATTTTTATAAAAGAAAGGCCACAAATCAGTTTAAGTGTAATGCTACATTAAAATATTTTCTCCGCTATACCTTGCCGTCAGACTGCCCTTTCCGACGGGGAACTGGAGCGTTATCTATGCTCTAACCACCAGATTCCATTGGCAAAAACAGTAATTTTACCTCGCAGCAGACAAGAGCTGATGATCTACAGAGATAACTGACCAGAGATAATGGCTTCAGTTTCCCAGAAAGAGCTGTCTGGACATCAAGGTAAAGTGGTCAAAACATTCTAAATATAGCTTCCTTAACTGATATCAAAAAAAGTTTAGGTGGGACTTTCTTCAGGTGGCTAAAATTTGTTTTGCTGCTGCCCCGTCCACAACAGGTCATGGCTTTGCTTCCTGCTGGTACTCCTGTCTGTTTCGTGCAGGCGTGCAGACCTCCATCTACTGTAGTAATACACTGACTGTGGATATGTACCTCACACAACCCCACGTCAAAACATCTGATCCAACCCATATACATGTACATATACAATAGTCAAATCAATAATCTACGGAAACTCCTGAGGGTCATATGGCTGAAAATTGTGTCTGGGTATTAAAAGAACAAAATGAATATCACAAGCAACTTAGTTGGCCAAGTGTTTCTACCGTAGTGCAGCAATTTGCACCTGGTATTCAATAGACAATTTAACATTAATGGCTGACTCATGAGTATTTTTTGTCTTTGTGCTGTTAATTTATTTTCCACTTTTCTTCTTGATGTGACAGCTCGTTTTCTTGTGTTGGAATTGTAAAGATAAAAAGTGAAATATTTTGGCATGTTACTGCTAACTATGGGTACAGAACATGTTACCCAGCATAGCTACAAACACATTTGTCTTCAGGTTTACCGATGCATTTCCTGCCTCTTCATTGTTTAGCCGGGACTACACTGAGCCTTCAGTTCCTTTCTACCCTCATGACTGGGAGAGACTGAAGGTAGCTTGTGGCATCACTTGTATCGTTGTGCATTACTCAGAATGTGTAATACTCTTCTTCTTTCCCTGCTGTTCTTCTTTTTTAAAAGTGTAGCCTGGAAAGTGCCATATGAAGATTTGTTCAATGGCAGTCGTTTATTGCATCAGACGAGATTGTGAGTGTTTGTAAGTTGACAGTGGAACTGAGAACTGTGCTTCAGCCTATGCACCCCTGAGGCATATAAAAAGCTGCTGACATACAGCAGGCAATCTTAGGCCTAGTCCATGTGTATTTTATATATTTATTTATTTTACCTTGTTTTGGCTTTTCATCTACATGACACACTGGCCTACACAACATTTTAAGTCAGTGAAAACAATCCTTTTTTAGAAGCCTTTACTCAATTTTGTGCAGTTATTTCCTTTGTGATACATTTTGTTCAATGGCCAAGATCGTGATGTTTATACGTTATTGTACAGTTCCTTTTCCACTATATTAAGGAACTGAGGCGTCAAAATATGTTACACACTCCCATGAAACAGAGCCCGCTGCCAACATCGCTGCTTTTGGAGGAGATCCGTGTGTGTAGACCATTCTGTCCACCCACCTTGGCAGCACTTCAATCGTGTTTTGCGTTTTCATATGTAGTGGGAAACACATCTCCTGGAAATCCCAGCGGCCACAACTGCTGCGTCCTGCGGTATTATGGAGCCACTGAAGTCAGCTGGCTGAGTCTACATATTGCTTGCATTAATATGTGTATCTAGGATTAACTGAAAAGCTGTATTGATTGAGTGTATTGTCCTGGAGATAAAGAAAAAAAAACCGTCATGTGTAAAATTTGTGCTTCTTTAACTGTAACTGTTCTCCTTCTCATGTGCAGAATATATATCAAAGTACAGTGCTGTCATGGGTTTACTCCTCTCCAGTGAACATTGAACCTTACAGCATTAAGATTTATGTAATCGCTCTCTTCCTTGTTTCATTGTCATGCACACACACTGTACACAAACATGCAAAGAAATTGTCAATGAAGCACCTGGGTCACGACGGGACACTTGGGACATCTATTAAGTCCCACTATACGCAAGACGGAGAGGGTTGGGGAGAAAGGATAGCAATGATGACAAACAGAGAGAAGAGGATGGGACACCCTGCCTGCTCTTTTCCAGGCTGTACAATATGCTACTTGCTAAATCTCTGTAATTAATATTTTTATATGGAGAAAAGCATATTGGTGATGTGAATGACGCAGGACAATCAGCCCTATTGGGCTGCTCTAGGAGTAGACCTAGTGGGGCTGAGTATGACTCATACCATGGGCCCTTTGGTGCAGCTCCATCTCGAGGCCTATTGAGCTATGGGGTGAGTCACTGAGTGAATCATTTGAAATAGGCTTAGCAGAACACTGTTATTCCGGAGGAAGCTATAATCTCTAGTTTTATTATTTAACTGCAAATAAGAGCTGAACATGTTTTCCCAAATGTTTCATGACCCTGTTGCAAAGGCAAACCACGGATGTGAAAAGTCAAGGATTTATGGTTGTCTATGGTAAACAAAAGCAAACCAGTTGGCAGTACAGTCACTGATCACATGGTCTGTGGCTCTTGTGTTGTGTAGCAGGCTGCAGTCTGCTCGGCCTGTGCTAGAACTCTGTTTCTCCTGCCACATACTAACTCTTAACTATGGGTGGGCAGATCCATACCATAACATGGATACTACAGATACCTACATCTCGTATTTATAAAAACTATTTTTTTAAACATTCATTGGTCTGGACAAATAAATGTTTGCACTTTGTTTATTAAAAAAATACTTCTTTCATGTTTACACATTCAATTTACAATAATACGAAATATTAAAAAACTGTCCTTAAACTTGTATGTGCTTAAGTAACTAAAGAAATGCAACATGAATACCTTATTTGAAAGTACATAAGCCGCCTTTAGTAATAAAATGTACCGATATTGGGAATTCCTGACCTGTATTACTAGATATCGGACTAAAACCAAATTTTGCGGTATCCCCATCCCTACTCCCTCCTGCCCTGTAGTAACCCCTTTCCCGCCATTCCCATCACCTGACCTTCCTTGCCCACCTGCTTAACTAATCCCACTTCCCCTCATCAGCCCTGCAGTATATACTGTATATCAGTCCATTTCCACTCAATCCCCTTCAGATTGTCTGATCCCTGGACTTCTAACTCTCTGCCTGACAACCTTTTGGATAAATTTGCCTGTTTTGATAAGCCTGCCCTGTCTTGACCTTTACAGTTTTTTTTACCTAACCTGCTTGTCTCATCTACTGAGCCTTTACAACATAGAATACGATGTTCTGTCGAATTAACACAGAACTGGGGATGGTTCCCTTTTCAAAAAGTACAGAATCATTGCATTTTTCAGATTTATTTTCCTTAAAGAAGAACACAGGAAATGTGATCTACAGAGCAGATATGTAACAATTATTTAATTTCAGTTGGACTTTAATACAGATCATGTTTTTAGAGCATTATTACTCCTGAAAAGTTTCCACAAAAAACATTTTGTTTTCTTCCGTGTTAAACAAGAGAAACAGTCAATGGGAGAGACATGTTTTAATGAGGAGAGGAGGATTAGGCCACTGGGGAAGTGTGTGTGTTTTAGGCGTTGAGTAATTATTACCCAGTAAATAAAAACATTATTCATTTTCATGTTATAGTGTGGATGCTGACGAGGTGGGCCGCCAACAGAGTGTAAGGATGAGGAGAAGAGGAAGGCCGTTTGCCTCTGACCAACCACAACTATCCTTTCCTACACAGACATCCCCTCCAGGATCTTCACAACAGTCCAACACTTCCAGAGAGAGTCCCAAGAGGAGAAGGAGAAGAAGAGGAGCTTCTCTCCCCACTGTCCCAGAACAGACACAATCCTACAACATCCCAGCAAAGACCACAGAGGAGGGGACAGACAGCCATCTCCCCCATCTTCCAGCAAATAGTCCGAGACATGATTACACCCAGCACAGCGATGCACTCATCAGATAGGAGTGTTGCAAAAAGAGGTGACCGTAGCCGCTAGCGCAGGGGTCGTGGTCACGGCCGCAGGAGACATGGACGTGGTTATGGTCACGTTTCCCCAAGCCCACCAACCCAATCAGGTTCCGCATGGAAGACAGAGACGGATGCTGGCATTATGTCTGATCTCCTGAGGTTCACTGCAAAGCACAAGCCCGGTGCAGCCACAGTCAACAAACCAAGCCCCTGGAGATATTCAAAAATGTTATTGACAAAAATAAACTCTGCAAGTGAGAAACGTTTCTAATGAATAGACTTCACTTACTTGATATTGTAAAAAATGACAACTTTAAGGCAAAACACAAAGATTTCCAAAGCGGAAAGGTCTTAAAAATAAACCTTTCATAATACAGCACATTTGAATAGAGTGAACATTTATTAACACAAAGTCAAACACATTACTATTAAACAAGCTTTAGATTGGCGAGACATCAAATGCAAAGTTCCACACCGTAGAGGACGGACCTAAAAAGTTTGGTGTGTGGGATCAGACTAAGGCTAACTGGAGTATGGCTTATTTTGGCTGTAATGTTACATAACCTGCTTAACACACCTTTTGACTCCAGCTGCTGTGTCTGATTCAACAGATTATGTAACAGTGGTGATATTACTGTTATACTATTGTTGTAGAACGATTGTTTAACAGCTGTAAAGTGCCTTGACTCAGGGTCTTGAAATGTTCATTTCCAAGGGAAGCTGCCATAATAGCTTTTTTCTTCAATTTTCAAGTGTCGCACACTACCTTTTCATAATTCTTCATCGCAAATTCAGAAACAGTCTCTTTGTGTGGGGGTCTAAGGGGTGTTAATCTTGAGAACATACTGTAATACCTTCAAATAGCACTTTATGTATTGGAACAACAAGAGAATGTCTCATCAGACATCTAGAGTGTTCAATTCTGTTTAGTGCAGCATACCTTTGCATGTGTGTTTTATTTTTACATTTGTATTCAGCAGCTGACTTGTAATTTACAGCTACTAGCAATCAACCCTGTGTGGGCACGCTGGCATTATGTTAAAAGTAAAGTAATGCAAATCATGGAAATGCATGTGTCACGGTAGCGAAAAGGTGAGGACTCAAATGCAAGACGGCAGATGAGGAGATTAACAAAAAGGGCTTTATTCCAAAATAACAAAAGGTAAACAGTAAACTGAAAAGACAAACCAGGATGACACGGGGAGCACGAGGAAGCACAAGGCGACATCTGCAAGGGTGACACTTAGATGACGATCTGACAAGGAACACTGGGATATATACACACAGACACTAAACGAGGGGAATGAGACACAGCTGGGGAGAGAAGCTAAAACGCAAGGGCAAGGTGAACAGACACAGGAGGAACAAATCAACAATCACAGACAGGAAGTACAACTAGACATGACATAAGGGGGAGTGAACACTTCAAAATAAAACAGGATATACAAAAATCAAGACTGTGACAGCATGTACTGTGGTAATTATGTTAGTGGTGATCATAAGTACCATATGCTACATGTATCTCACATGTCTGTATTGGTACAGATGGAGCGGTTGTTACACTTCCTTTAAATGTTGTACTTTGCTCTTCTGTATATTTTCCTCTGGAAGAGCTGTACATTACATACTTCATTTTGGCATCAGCTGTGTAATGAGAACATGCTTGAATGTTCAGTCTACCAGGGGGATTAAGCATTATTCAGAGACTAAAAGGTGTGTTCAGACAGAAAGCAAAGTCAATTTTAGACACGGTTCAATTGCATACAAAGTCAATAGGAAGAGGCAAACGTGTGGGAATAGATGTAACAACAGAGAGACACCCAGTCTGGGTGGTTCTGTGGATAACGTTTTACTTAAATTCTTGTTTGGGTTTGATCCCCAAAACTACCCTAAATATTTATTTGCTGCATGCACAACCAATGTTGGCCTTTAGACCTTTAGACCAGAAAATAAAAAGTAAATGTAGATTTTGTGGTTTTGAATGCATGACAAGTTAGTAATGAGGTAAAACACTATTGGGTCAAAAGAATGGAGGCTTTTTTTGGAGTGTTCTGTAATGAATGTTCAAAAAAGGTCAAATTTAGAGAGCCATACAGTAGTGCTGGAAAACCCTTCCTTCAATAGCCCATGTCATATTAAGTGAATACAGAGCTCGAGAACATCTTTTTCAGGTTCCCAGTACGTGCTATATAGAGCTGGGGAACATAGGACCTTGGGAATATAGTAATGACCCCGAGTGCAGCGTCCTGATGAACCCTACCCGTGTAACCCTGTCACTGCCAGAGCATTGGTGGGGCAGAAGATTTGGCCTGAGAGTAGTGCGAGAAGAAAGGGCATGCGTTTTTCTAAATCAATATATTGTTAGTTGGCAATCCATCCAATGGGTTATTGAGATATTTAAGCTTTGAGACGTAAGCTTTGAACCAAAATACCAATGACCCAGCCAAACAACATTAAAGCAGTAGGAGCTTTTTAAAAAAGCATCCACAACTGAGCTTATACACCTTTTTCATTAGGATATGATAACAGTGTCAGTAACTACTATGGTCACCTAAAGCTATTAGACACAGAGTAATCGTTTGGTACTGTCCTTACGGCCACAGCCATTACACAGAATGGATTTCCTTATCCTCACAGAGTGGATGAGGAGAGAAAATAATTTATTCATTTGAATCGCTGTTACCCATTAACACTACCAGGAGTGTGTGCACTTCTGCGCGTATGTGTGTGTAGCCCACAGCGGTGTGTGTGTGTCATGGAACTCTCCTCCTACTTTGGCGGTGTGTCTGTGAGCCTGCACATCCTAGAATATTAGTAATGCATTTCAGGTCCATATAAATGAATGATTTGAGTGTTTTAGACAACAGTAATACTGAAACACACAGCAAATGCAAACACTTGGGCCTATTATTGACCTGTAATTGTAAAAGTGAATTTAAAAAGGATCAGCTTCAAAATACACAGTGTTTATTTCTGCAGCTGATGTACTAAAGGTGCTAAATAAAATTACACATAATGCAGCATGCAGAAAGCCATCTGGAGGAGAGATCAAAAACCGAGGTTGACAGTATGCTTTATCTTCTTGTAGGAAAGAGAAAACAGTGAGTCAGTCAGGAGATAGATGAGGATGGACGGTCACTTTGCAAAGCTGCTTCAGACACAAAACACTGAAGCACGAGAAGCTGTGGATGGCAGAGAGAGACGGAAGCCTACAATAAAATTTAAGCGCTACAATGAAAAAGCATTAGTGCTTAAATGATTTACCTTGTTTATGTTGCATTCCATCCATGTCATGGTATTCAAACACCGAACTACGGGAAGGCAACAGTCTTTTAATGTGCCATACAACATGCAGATCAGGATCCGATCAGGTATGGATTGGGTTTTAATGGAGCTGGATTATGACGGAGTGAAGAATCACATTATGTTTATTAGCAAACTGATGTCAATGTCACTAATATATGTGCCAAAGATGATCTCTGCGAAGATGTTTTCAGGATTGTGTCATGTCAGTAAGACAACAACATGTACAAAATGTTGCCCATCAGCAACGTCTTGTCCAAAACTGTCGCACATCACTGCCTTGAAAAAGAGAAGCAAAACGGTGCCTGTAGCACAGCCTGGCCCAAAGCTCTTCACCAACGGCTCATGTTAGTTTCAGGGACGGTGGTTTGTGAGTGTGAGTCCTGTCTTTCTGTCAGAAGGGCTGCGGGTCATGTGACGGGTTGAGACAGAACACACTTTCTCCTTCTTCCTCATCAATTCTGGCCTTACTTTTTGACACACACACACACAAACACACACTCACGCACACACACACGTGTGTCTGTGTGTGTGTGTGTGTGTGTGTGTGTGTGTCAGAGGGTAAGAGGATATGACAGCTCTGTGTCAAGAGCATTTGCCTCCAAGGCCAGATTTATTTTATTCAGAAGCATGTTAGCTGACTGCTTTGTAGCCTGCAGTCTGAATCAATATGAGACAAACTGGCCGCAGACACACACACACACACACGCACACGCACACACACACACACACACACACACACCATAATATTGATGACTCTCATTTCCTCACAGTGAATGGATTGTACAATACAGTTTACAGCGGGCTACAGCTTGTACAACATGTGCCTGTATGCATGTGTGCTTTGTATGCTTGTCTGTGTGTTTTTCTTCACATCAGAATACCGTAAGTATGTTTTAACAGAAAAAAAATGGAAGAAACTACAGAATTACATGGCAATGATAGTATGATAATGATAAAAAAATAGTTTATAAATGTTCTCCCACCTATTTCAAATGTCATCTGCCCATTAAATGGTCGTTATCAGTTGTTAGATACTATTCTGATGCTTCAGACGGGGACACTGCATGACCCACACGTTGTGAGACGGTTACAGTTTTAAACACGTGGTTAACGTTGTGAATTTAAACAAAACTACTTGCTTCGATTCAGGCAACAAAACCACTTGGTTAAGATTAGGAAAAAATCATGGTTTAGGTTAAATTAATACTTACGCAAGTTACGTATATTACGCAAATGTCACACGGGACAAGAACAGCTGAAATGCCTGTGTTAAGGCCAATTCATACTTTCCATGAGGGTCCACTGGTCCTCCTGAAGCAAATGTTACTGCAGACTGTACGTTTAGCAAGCGTGCAAACTACGCATGTTCCTGTTTAATTCCACAGTTGGTGGCGTATGCACCTCGAGCTGATTTACCATGAAGAAGAAAAAGATAACAAAGTGGTTGTTTTAAACAGAGGTTGTGTGAGGAGATTCGCCGTTACCCACATGAATACAATACATCCATATATATGAGGCTGATAACCACTGATATCACCCATTCAATTAGCTGAAAACTATTTAAGCAGGTACCTTTTGTTATTCAAACTTGCCATATTCTATAATCTTAAATAAACTGTGAATTCATCGGATCTGCCCATAAAAGTTAAAGTATGTTGTCCTCAGCCGTACAAGAGGCTGTGAGACTCTTGACAAAAGTTTGCAGAAGTAACACTGCAGAACATTTGATCATTTCCTGCTGGCAAGTAACTTTACTTGTCATGCGGGATGCTGAGGTTTGATTCCCTGTTGTAAAGATCATTGTTTTTATGCTATTTCCCCACAGGGATCATTAAAGTTTCATTCCCCCCTCACGTCACATACCTATAGTAATATTGCGATGGTGAAATACATTCAGGACTGCAGCTTCACTGTGACAGTTGCAGGCTCTCCTGTGAGCATGTCTTGACAGGGGGAGACGTCAGAGGTGTATTTATGGGTTGACAGCCAGCTGGTGAGGTTTGAGCTCGTCCTTCCATGTCTTCTCATCCTCTAAGAAAAGTGAAACACATGGAGTAGTTAAAGAACATTTCCTTTAATGTCACAGATAGGACACTTGGGTCTAATGTTATTCTTGTGTCTCCACCAGCAGAAAGGGTCATACATAGAGGTTACTGCTCATGTACTGTTGACCAATTAAACTTTATTTTTTGCATGGCTGCCACCTACAGTAACAGGAGCTCAATTCTGGCTGAGCCTTTAGTTTCTATATACTTTTAAACTGTCAAATAAAGTAAAACTAAGCTAAACCGTGATCGTTAATTGCAACTGCAAAGACGAAGATTTAGATATAAACACAACAAAAAGAATTACCCCGTTAGAATACCACAACAAAACAAACCCATTGAGGATACAGTGCATGCACAATGGATAACAATTACATTGTGAAGAAAATCCTACCTTTAAGGAGATGCATAATACATGGGGGAAATAATCCAACAAACGTAAAACACTTTCAGAAGTTCAAATAAGCTTTGAGTGAAACACAAAAGCATTGTCCCTAAAGAAAGACATAAGATTAGAGAAGCAACCAATGGGAACAACCAAACTGAAGGCTAGGCAATTATACTGTCATCAATGGACAGAAAACTGAATTAATATAAAGTGATAATTCAATGTTCTGTGCTTCGTTTTTGTTAATGATAGAATCATACAAGATGAAGAATAGTTGCATTAGGGAAAGATTGTCATCTATTCTTAAAACTTAAGGGAAGAAATATTTGTCTCCATGTGTGCAGTGAAGGAGGACATGCAGCAGTATCTCAAGCTCTCCCTAAGTGTGCCCTCCCTATGCAGCCAGCTCTGCTTTTGTTTCTGCAACCAGATTCAAAGATGTCTCAGTTTAGAGTCACTTACAATTTGCAGTTAACCTGCCATCATGTGCTACAAGTTTTGTAACTTTTTTCCAAAATATATGGTTGTAGTTTCTTTGGGTGAGAATTGTCCGATTTATTAGTTTAATATTGGGTACAGGGTTCCATCAAGTAGAAGTAGATAGATGAGACAGGTGGAGCTAGGTGCAGCAAGAGAGACAGATAGGGTAATCAAAAAATAGATCCCACAATTTTAAAACAAGTGCTGGATCTTAAAGTCCATAACCGGTATACCGACGATTCAACCAGTAAAGAAAAAGGTATGATGAAGAGGAGAGCTGACACCTTCAGGATTAAGGGTAAGGATGCATGCCATATGGACCTTAGAACACAATGTTCATCTGCTATGGTAAAACTCCTAATAAATCTAATAGTATGACATTCAAACCCCGGATGGAGACCTGTATTACATATGGAGGCACAAAACATTGGTATCTTCAAAATAATGAGTTGGAAAACACATTCAGCTTCAAAAGTAGAGCAAAGAAAATGTGTTTTTGAATGATTCTGATACGGTATGCAGAAAGGTCTATAGTTTTATATACAATATAGTTTAACATATATTCATATTCATTTAAACTAACATATTTGTCCTAATTTTGAAATAATATTGAAATATGTTTGTCTGTTTTAGATTGTATCAGTGTCCACAGTGCCAGTCCAAGATGGCCAATATTAACATGAGTACAATCTGATAGACGTAAAGGAAACGATAGCACACAGCTTTCAGACACATCAACAGTGATGTACACACCCACGCATACACACACACACACACACACACACAAACACACACACTTTGTAAGTAATCCGAAATGTTACCAGATAACCGTGAGACCATATGATGTATGAGGGCTCGGCTATTATTTTTGTTACATTTCCGTAGATCCTGTATCATCAGGAGATGAGGTCCTTGGCTTTTGGACCCATTTGTAGAAACTCAAGAACAAATAAAATTGATGCAAAGATTTGACGAGGTGAATAACAAATCAGCTTTAATGTGTGCATTAGACACATACGTACATGCATACAGTATATCTCAAAAGTGAGTACACCCTTTAGATTTTTGCAAATATTCTGTTATATCCTTTCAGGGGATAACATTATCCTACTGAAACTTTGATATAACTTAAAGTAGTCAGTGTGCTGCTTGAATAACAGTATAGATTTATTGTCCTTTGAAAATTACTCAGTACACAGCTGTTAATGTCTAAACAGCTGGCAACAAAAGTGAGTACACCCCATAGTGAACATGTCTAAATTGTGCCCAAAGTGTCAATATTTTGTGTGACCACCATTGTTATCTAGCACTGCTTTAACCCTCCTGGGCATGGAATTCACCAGAGCTGCACAGGTTGCTTCTGGAATCTTCTTCCACTCCTCCACGACGACATCACGGAGCGCACGGATGTTGGACACCTTGCACTCCTCCACCTTCCTCTTGAGGATGCCCCACATGTGCTCAATTGGGTTTAGGTCTGGAGACATACTTGGCCAGTCCATCACCTTAACCTTCAGCTTCTTCAGCAAGGCCGTTGTCATCTTGGAGGTGTGTTTAGGGTCATTATCATGTTGGAAAACTGCCCTACGGCCCAGTTTCCGAAGAAGAGGGGATCATGCTCTGCTGCAGGATGTCACAGTATATATTGGAATTCATGTGTCCCTCAATGAAATGCAGCTCCCCAGTGCCGGCAGCACTCATGCAGCCCCAGACCATGATGCTGCCACCACCATGCTTGACTGTAGGCAAAACACATTTGTCTTGGTACTCCTCACCAGGGTGCCGCCACACACGCCGGACACCATCTGACCCAAACAGGTTTATTTTGGTCTCATCAGACCACAGGACATGGTTCCAGTAACTCATGTTCTTGGATTCATTGTCTTCAGCAAACTGTTTGCGGGCTTTCTTATGCATCGGTTTCAGAAGGGGCTTCTGTCTGGGGCGACGGCCATACAAACCGATTTGATGCAGTGTGCGGCGTATGGTCTGGGCACTGACAGGCTGACATCCCACTTCTGCAACCTCTGCAGCAATGCTGGAAGCACTCGCACGTCTATTTTTGGAAACCAACCTCTGGATATGACGCTGAGCACGTGGACTCAACTTCTTTGGTCGACCCTGGCGAGGCCTGTTCCGAGTGGAACCTGTCCTGGAAAACCGCTGTATGATCTTAGCCACTGTGCTGCAACTCATTTTCATGGTGTTGGCAATCTTCTTATAGCCAAGGCCATCTTTGTGAAGCGCAATAATCCTTTTTTTCAGCCGCTCAGAGAGTTCCTTGCCATGAGGTGCCATGTTGTCCAGCATTCAGAGAGAATTGTGCCCAAAACACCAAATTTAACAGCCCTGCTTATCATTTACACCTGAATCCTTGTAACACTAACGAGTCACATGACACCAGGGCGGGAAAACAACATCATTGGGCACAATTAGGACATGTTCACTATGGGGTGTACTCACTTTTGTTGCCAGCTGTTTAGACATTAACAGCTGTGTACTGAGTAATTTTCAAAGGACAATAAATCTATACTGTTATTCAAGCAGCACACTGACTACTTTAAGTTATATCAAAGTTTCAGTAGGATAATGTTATCCCCTGAAAGGATATAACAGAATATTTGCAAAAATCTAAAGGGTGTACTCACTTTTGAGATATACTGTATACTCATACATGTTGGATGATCTTTATGGTCCGCAAAAGATGGGAGATGGGCATGCTCTTCAATCACACATCCCAAACAGCGGGACACAACATCATGCAGGCGTGATTCTGTGCAAGGTAACAATTTCATTAGCTCTGTGGCCATCTGTCATTATAAAAAGGTCATCAGAATTATACTTACCAGAGATATTTTTGCTTTACAGCAAATATATTAAATGAAAAAGTCCAGAACTCTGTGGACTAGGAGGATGTGGCCAGGATGTGTTGCAGCTTGAACATGACAATATCTCTCCTGAATGATTTGGGTATACAGGGCTCTACTGGGGATGCAAAACTGTTACATTTGTATTGGTATTACACTTCATTATTGCCTGTATTATTTGTACAGATGACCTGTCCCAGCTGTGTCGGGCTTCTGGGAATCTCAGCTCGGGGTTAAGATTGACCAGTGGGTAAGAAGATTAAGGTCTGGAAGACTGCGATGTACTTTGGATAGGTTACCTCAACTTCACTGGCTATTGAAAATGTAAAGTTTAATTCACCAACTAACCACAGGTAAGATTTAAACCTAGTATCTGACTCACATTGCCATACAATTTTAAGAAATAATATGATAATGTTTGACAATATTCTTAAATGTATTGGTCTTTACCTTTCAGATTGAGCACAAAGTGTCACAAATGTACTGCTCCAGTTAAGGAAGTTCAACCTGCCTGATGAGCTGCTGATCCAGTTGTACGATGCAATAATCCAGTCTGTTCTGTCCAACACTGTGTGGGAGATATATGTTGAGCAGAGAAATGCTAAAGAACCAGAGTCAACGTCTTTGGAAGGTGTCCACATACTTGGCCAAAAAAGGTTCTTCTGTATCATTATTATATTGTCTGTCACAGTGATGAGTAAGTCTAGCTAGCAAAACACAGAGGTTGCATTGAATATTTAAACTTGAAGAATTTGCGCCCTATTAATGTAGTCAAAATATGTCAAATCAGCACACCATAGGGGCGTGTTGCCCACCTGTGCTGTTTAATTGGATTTCAGTGGCTCTTAATGATGCAAGCTTTTAAAAAGATAATAAATTTAAAAAGGCAGCCAGTATTTCTAGAATACATGTCAAAGCCATAATACAATAATTATATGATCACACGATCATCACTGGGAATCGTGCTCTCCTGCTCGATATCTCTGCTGCTTAATGTTACTGTGGAAGGCATCAGTGGAGACCATGACAGGGACACAGGTTTGATTCCAGCATTAGTAGTTTTGTTATTTCTTTGTTGCCAGACAAGGAATGATATTTTCGTTTGGAAGAGGGATATTATTTTCATTTATTTATATTATGATATGAATGTTCCAAACTGTATCGATCGTAATGTTTCACGAGACATTCTAACACCTGTGTGTAGTTTTAGCAATTTCTGTCCCTATATTTGCAGAATGAGAGTTTAACAGTCTAATCTAATCTGGATGAATGTGTGCTGCACGGTGTAGAATATTGTTGTGATGAGAGAGATAAATGTCTGTTGCCTTTTATATAAAATATGATAGATGGTTGTATTTTTCACTGCATATTTGTTAACTACTCATATCCTTATTCATTATCTTAAACTTCTCTTTCTTTTATTGCTCACAAAAAAAAGGGTTTTGGTCTTATGGGTTGTCCTGAGGCAGTGCAGTGTTCCAGCTCCAAACTGGATTACTAAATTCAGTTTTACTCCTAATCAAATAAACAAACTCTCTTTATACTTCCTGCACAGGTGAGCCTAACAAACGAGGGAGGAGCTCTGAGCACAGGTGTGAGTCATTGCTCTCTTATCCTTGATTAACTCAATAAAAACAACATTACCAGAAGTCCAAATAAGGAATAACACACAAAGACAAAGAAACCAAATAAAGGAACCAACATGCAAATTAACCAGGTTTTTGTGTTAGCACCTGTGACATTCATTCACAGTAAGGATTTCCTTGTCAATGCTGCACTATTACCATCAAGGTAGTCGTGATATTATTTTCCCTGATATAAACTTGTTCTGTCCTTTTTCCAAGTTTACAGTCGAAGTCCATGTCTGAGGCTTTTCTTGCTAAATAGTTTTCAAAAGAACCAAATAATCCACTTCTGAAGTAGACTGACGTTAATGTGCTTCATATTCATTGTACATTGATATGGAAAGAGCCTGAGACTGCACCACTGGCAACCACACAAAGAAGTCAACTGAAAGTCAACAAATCAGAATCTCAGGATATTTTAGTTTAATCTCCTAATTAGCAAATCACTTTTCTTCAGATGACATATAAATAGCTTATACTGAGAGATCATAACAGGCTTAAACGGAGCTGCAGAACTCTCTTAATGATGATTGACAGATAAAAAGGAAAACTCTGCAATCCCATACAGGGTGCCTCTGCAAGTGTTTGAGTGTGTGGATTGGAGGCGAAGGACTCCACAGTTTTGTAACTCTTTTGTAAGTGAAGAATTTGAGACATGCTCCACATTAAATCCTGGAGTGGACTAAAAAATATCTCACATCCACAGTGTGGATGTAGCATGTAAAAATAGCTTTGTCGTATTGTGGAGGGTTTACTGACAAGAGGTTTATCATCGTCTTTAAATCATCGCTAAATTAAAATCTTAGTGAATTGAAATGTTTTTCTAAATCATCTTCCCTAGAGAATAAAAATAAGTGACATTACAAGACTGCAAAAAACACTTTTTAAAAACTGCAAATCAGTCCAAATAATCCATGAATGACTTTAATGAATGTAAGATTAATTACAACTTCCAGTCTTCCATGATGAAAATACCAAGGAACGTTACCCAGAGGATGAATCATAATGCCGTCAATGATCCCCTGATTATTTCTCGAATGCCACGATGAGGTTGACTTTTTGTTTTTTTATTGAAATATTTTAACAACTACTGAATACTATGAAATGTGGTACACCCATTCATGGTCCCCGAAAATCAATTGTAATAACTTTGATCGCCTCTCATCTATTCTAGCACCATCTGCAGGTCAAAGTTTTAATTTGTTTAACACTTTGGTTTATCAAATAAAACAAATGACATTCCCGTCATCCTCAGCTCTGCTTTGTGTGCAGTGCCAATCAGCAAATGTTAGCATGCTAGCACACTAAACATTATACCTGCACCAGCATGTTAGCATTGTAGTGAGCATGGCAGCATACAAACATTAGCATTTAGCTCAAAGCATAAAGTACAGCTTCACAAAGCTGCTAGCATGGCTGTGGACTCTGTCTGCTATTTCTACCCTAAATAATGCATCTTCTAACCTGTTAAATCAGAGTATTTTACATGGTTATCTTTTCCATCACACAATAAGGTAATACATGTAAGAGTCATTAGACTCCACTTCAACACATTATCAACCATGTATTCTCACTGGTCGTCCTCAGAGCGCCATCTATTGGGCCAAATAGTTAGATTACATTTTTTTTTTCTAGTATTAAGTACAAAGCTTCTTTTTTGTATATGTAAATGTTGTCAAGAATCATTTTAATGGCCAGTTTCAATGTCACCAGGACAATGACGACACATCATCAGGTAGAAACAAACGTGTTTTGCCGCTGTTAGCTAGCTAACGTTCCATCGGATGCAGTGACACAAAATGGATTTGCAAGGTTAATTTGTGTTGAGTGAAAACTGAACTGAACTGCACTGCTGAACTTCAAATGTAATTACTCGGGGGAGGAAAGCAAAACATTTGTGAAGTATTGATACCAAAAGAGATTTTAAATAAAACAACACAACAGAGTGTACTGCTGTCAGGTTCTATCAAGAAGTACACGATGCCGAACAAAGACAGCTGGTATTGCTCTCTGGAGCTTAACCAAAACGTCTATAAAGCATTCATGAAAACTTGTCAATAAGCCTCCTCAGCCTGAGGCCTTTCAACCACAGTCACAATGCACTTCTGTCTTGTAGACACTGAGATGAAAGTGATTTGATACTCATTTTCTGAAGAGCTTGTATTTATTTTCAAATAAATAATTAATTTGGTTGAAATTCATGACTTCCAGCACCTCATATATTACTTTAAGGACTAAGTAAGCTTTAATATGTGGAATTCTGGTTTGAAGATGGGGCTAGTGGGGCTGAGGCTTGATTGGGAAAAGATAACACGCTGTGTTCCTGTATTATCCTTCCTGTTAAATTATTAAAAATCTACTGTGCACTATGCATATGTCTACTCTGATTAATCTGACACACCCATGATTATACAAATAACTAATTGTCCTTATAATTGAGATTAAAAATATATTCATAGCCCTGAGTGTATTGCAATACCAGTATGGTGGGAAGAAAGTTGGCCGATTTCTTTATTCATTATGACTGAAGACATTGCTTTGCTCTCAGTTTGAGTGCCTGAAGTTTTCATACAGGCATGAACAGCATATGACCGTTAAACATGAATTTTATATGTATTTTGAGCCTGCATGGTAATTCTTAAAAAATACAAAAAAATGTTTTTCTCCAGTGTTTTAAGAGTGGCCCACAAAGCATGTTTTCAATATTTGAGCTGTAGTACAGCCGTTTGGGACTCCACGATTTTCAAATATTGTTCTAAAGAAAATGTTAATATGGTGACGAAGATCCTTCAGGCTTCATGCCTGTTAAACTCAACAGGAAGGTGAAAGTTTAGTGTCAGCAGCAGAACTGTGTCCCTGGAGTTGGCAGGGATTCAAGGATTGTTATTTATTTAGTGACACTTAGAAAATGAGTCCCAAAAAGTAGTTAAATAAGAAACTATCTTAATTCATTTAAGTCCAGTATTTAAATGTATTCATCATTCTTCATTTTTACCTATATATATATATATATATATATATATATATATATATATATATATATATATATATTATGCAAACATAATTAGTTCCTCATACTGATTTATCATTACAAACAATTAATTACTTTATGATTACCTTTCCATTACTTGCCATTTTATGTCCCCTCAATTGAAGCAAATGGCTGTTTGCTAAGCCCTGTCTCTTCTTTATTGTTGCTACGCCTGTCAGGTTTTCCAATTTCACATATAGTTTAGTAATGATAACAGTGGTGGAATTGGGAACAAGTGTGCGTACATCCAGGCAAAATGTGTTAATTGCAAGACAAAAAGCCCAAAGAAGATTTTAAAGATTGAAACGTTGCCATGCCATGAAGAGAAAATACATTATTTATTTTGAGCTTCACAGTGTGCAAACTTCCTTTGAGCCCCATCAACAGTGGCAGAATTAGCACTCTATTCTTGGTAACTTTTGGAAGAATGAGTCCATGATTTCAACAGAAGTAGACAATATAGCAGGCTCAAATGTCTGGCCGCCAACCGTCGGGGAGGGGTTTAGTGAACAGCTTTTGATACGGGGAAAGAAGAGAAGATTTTGAAGGTTGTTTCATATTCTGTTAATCATCTTTTGACACATTTTTTTGGTTCTTAACCCCTCAAGTTGGGAACCAAAGAAACCTAAATGACTAGTAGCTATTGTACTGAGATTTAACTGGGAATCTGCCATTCGGTCATCAGGGACAAAACTAAAAACAGAAGAATTCTCCAAAATATTGAAATCATAAAACTCAGAGCTAAACAAACTTAATTTTCACACCTTTTATAATAAACACACACACAGGTTATGTTCTTCACAAACTGGTAGTCCTTGAATCAGGGTTACTCAGGAACTACTTGTTAGCTTGTCATTAATTCGTTAACAATCGGTTTCTGATTTATCCTCATGATTATTTGCACGTATTGTAAGTCGCTTTGGAGAAAAGCGTCAGCTAAATGAACTAATGTAATATAATGATTTGTTTCTTCCTCGTTCTTTAGTGACTACTCAGGATTTTGTATAGTTAATCACTAATTATTGCCATGTACTTGTTTCCTAAATATGATTTCCGAAATGTGTCTTGCCGTACACACTTTTACACTTCAGCAGAATGTCACTTTAGCCTCTGGCTGTGACCTCACCTCCGTTGACACGTTGTCAGAAAGCACACCTTCATCCGGGCAACTAAAATAACCAGCGACCCCTCCCACCCAGCCCTCCACCTCTCCCAGCTTCTCCCCTCTGGAAGGTACAGAACACATACTTCCGCTCGCTAACCCCCTTGACAAGTTCCTATATACTGACCCATGTTGCTCTGCAGGCACTGGACTGAACTCCTGATCTGTACATGTCATATCATTTGACTGTATATATTTTTCACATTCATGTGTTTCCCTTTTTGTGTGTGTTTAATGGTTATGATGTATGTCATTGTGTTCTTTACTTGCACTGTAACTGAGGTGTAGATGCTGTACCTAACAATTACCACCAACACTGTTGCGCGCCAATAATAAAGTACCAACTGACCCATCCACCCACCCAACCATCCATCCACCTACACTTGGAATTAGGTAACTGCTACTGTATGTTAGATGGCCAAAGATATTTCTGCAGACTGGGGGGGTCATGGAGGGCTGAACCTTTCACCTCCCAGTTACAGGGCTGACAGTCTAATCACTACAGGCCACCATGCAGCCTCTGTGCTTTCAGATGCACAGCACCTAGGCCACCCACAACAACCTGAGAACTCAGAGTCTCTGGAAACATTTCACATTCAAATAGGAAGCAAGATTTCTACTGACTCTGTAAGTGAAGCTGAGCGAGTGTGTGTGTGCATTTGTGTAAATAAAAGATTGCTACATAAAAACCTAATTTTCCATCTGCTATTTGTTTAAAGATGCGGTACAGAGAAGGAAAGCAGCAGGAGTAATAACTTGTTTGTTTCTGCCACAGTGGGACTCTGAATAGAAAACAACACGCATATGCATACAAATCAAGAAGATTGCATAAAGCCCCATGCTATGAACAAACAAATACTTTATGCTTTTATTCCATTTTGAAATAGCATTATGATTGATGTGTAAATCAGCATTGTAAACTGAAATTGTATTTTTTCTTTACAACCTCCACTTTATGGTACGTTATGACATCAGAGAAGATATCTAGTGAGAAGCAGTTCTCTAGGGTAAATGCTTCGTTGATGGCAGAGGTCAGAGGAGAATGGCCGGACTGGTTCGAGCTGAGAGAATGGCAACAGTAACTCAAATAACCTCTCGTCACAACCGAGTCATGCAGAAGAGCATCTCTGAACGTTCAACTCGTGGAGCCTTGAAGCAGACAGGCTACAGCAGCAGAAGAGCCACTCCTGAAGTGTTAGTTTTGGCAGCTATTTTAGATTTAGTCTTAGTCTGAAAAATGCTTATTAGTTTTATTAGTCACCTTTTTGTCATTTTTATCCTTCAGTTTTAGTTTCGTTTTAGTCGATAACTCAAAATGTTTTAATCCAGTTTTAGTCATTACCTTAAATCAAAATGTTTTCTCTCTTCATTTTGTCAGCTATTCTTTTTTTATTTACATTTTGAGTCTTGTGTTTTTTTCGTCAACAATATAGCATGTTGAAATCGTCACAGTTATGATTTAATTATGTTGTTGTCGTCTCGTCAACGTCTCGTCCTAGTCATGGAAGAAAAGGCTGTTGATGAACATATTCTCTCTAAGATTTTGTGAATGAAATTAGCGGTGCATTAATTTGAAGAACAGGAAGCTGAGGCTACCTTTGGCATGGGCTCGTTAAAATTGAGTCAGAATTTGATGTAGACAACATCAAAGCATGGATCTATCCTCCCTACACGTTTTCTCTGCTGCCGGTAAAACCTAATTTTCTTCTTAAAGCAGGTAACAACAACAATAGAGGAAGAAAAGATCTTCTTCTCAGACTTCTACTTTTTATCCTGCTACTCACTCACGGGCACAACCTGGTGGCAACAATTTCAATACTGCTAAAAAATTACACTTAAAAAACGTATTAACATCAGTACTTAAGTTTAAATAAAAGTCATCTTATCGATATTTATTTTTTGTTGTCTTTATTTGCATATTTGGCATTAATGTAATCCACAAATAACGGAAATTATTGAAGTTACATTTCTAATTTTCTTTCATACTTTGGATTAGGTGACTGCCTTCATTTTACAGATAATTAGTAATTGTATCAGATACATTTTGAAAGTAACCCTCCCAACCCTGGACACATATAGCAGAGGTGCATCCAGCCGGTGAAATCAGACCCTGAACTGCTCTGCTGGAATGACATTCCCACTTGAACCAGAACAGCAGAGTCTATGCAATTTCTATATATGTACTTTTTCAAAGAAGTGGTGAGCCTGCATCTCTTCTCTGAATCACACTCCCTTTGCTGCTCTCAGTCTAATTACCAGGGGCATACAGTCACAGGAGTACCTTTTGAGCACTGAGGTCCAGACTATCACAACCTTTATTTTTGATAACGTGTTATTTTGGTGATGTTGAACTTTGAGCTTGAACTGTAAAGTACCTTTTTCATACTCTACTCTCCAACTTCCTTCCCCCATCTTTCCCCCCTCCTCTCTCGCCTTCGTTTTTTCATTGTCATCATCCTTCCATCCATTCTTGGTGATTAATCATTGATGCTTGGTGTCTGTCTCTTTATAATATTAGCATTATCTTTCCCCCCTCTCATCGCTCTCTTCTCCTAACCTCTTGCCCTTCCTTTCCTTTCCTCCTCTCGTCATTTTCATCTTTTACACTCCTCTCTCCCGTTGTCTGTATTTCCCCCTCTCTCTGCTTTGCATCTCTTGTTTCTCTTCCTCCATTCATCGTGATTAATTATTTCTGCCCTATGTGCTGTCCCCTCTCCTTTCTTTAAAAATCATTATCCGATCTTTTATTAACACCGTTTGGGCTTATCTGTGCTAAGCCATTAATAGCTTGGCTTTTTCTCTGCTGGAAAAATAGGGCAATTGCTCTCTAGACTGTGCTTGAGAATCACTTAACTTGAATGTAAAAGTTAGGAGAGTTTAATTTGTATTTCTTATGACCATCTAATACCAAATGTTCCTGGAGAGATTAAGCTGTACTGTCAATGTACTCAAAGTACTTTTACTCTGGGAAGACAGTAGGTGCCAGGCCACAGGGGCAGCACCTTCCTTATTAAAGATAAATTAAGCAAACAAGAACATCTATCCATTTTAACAATTCAATTCGTCTGCACAAAATCATCACTATTTGTTTCTATCTAAACAAATCTTCAAAGGATTGAGAGTATTTCACTTGTTTCTAATGAAAGTGAGCTGGATGTCATGCATGAAGGATATGTCAGAAACCACTGATGAGATTATGATGAAACCTGGAGAAATGATGCATTCCTACAGGATATGTTCACTGTTACACTGACATTCCCATTACCTTGACACCTGAGGAAAACTATCTTAGTGAACGTCATGTTTATTTCTCCCGTTTTTCTTGAGACTAATCTCATTCTGGCTTTTCTCAAAATGTCTAGTAACTCAACCTGCTCGAGCTCCACCTCAGACCTTTAAGAGAAACATTGGTCTCCAGTTTGAGAGCAGTGTTGCTCAACATTATGGACTCATGCAAACAACCATGGTGGTAAGGCAAAGCTAGCATTAAGTGATAAGGAAGAGCTACATAAAAATAATGAACTGCAAGTGTTATCCATGTACCAACCATGGCAGCTACCGGTGAACCTTATGACAGTTAAACATACTGTCATTTCAGATCAGGAAATGTTCCTGGTGCTTTATCTGTTACACAGAATGTCCAACACTTTGGTCAACATGGAAATTTGAATTGGTCAAAGAAACACAGGACCTTTACCCAGAAAGACTGCTGTTTGTATCCCGTGTAAAAGCAAGAGTCAAGGTTGAGTTATTGTAACTTACGTACGTAAGTCTACTGAAGTGTACATAAGTGAAGTTACGTACTTAACTTGAGTTGCGTACCTGACTAACAAAGGTACGTAGTTTAACACAAACCTTGATCCATGAAGTAGTTTTGTTGCGTAAACCTAACCAAGTTGTTTCCTGGGAACACAGAAGTTTATTTTGAAAAGACAGTGTATGTATGTAATGAGTGGAAACTCACACGTGAAACATTAGAGTGGTATGTAGAGCGTCATAGTTTGAAGCGTATTGCCTCTGACCAAGCTGTCGTATTTGACAAGTTGGGTGTGAAAACGTGTTAAGATATTGCAAAAACTTGAAATAATCATGACATTTTAAAAAGACATTCATCTTGACTTTTCCTCTGGTACTATTATGGAGGTTGATATTTTTGTTTTTTAGTGAAATGTCTTAACATTACTTGGTGGATTGACATGACATGTGATACAAATATCCATGGTCCCCACAGGATGAATGATACTGACTTCAGTGATGTTCACTTATATAGTGAAATATCTCATCTATTGAATTGATTGGCGCAAATTCTGATACAGATATTCATATTCCCCAGAAGAAGAAACTCAATGACTTTGGTGATCTCCTGACTTTTTAGTACTGACTAAGTACTTGCGAAACTACTTCATTTACACATTCCTATCAACCTCAGGTGTACTTTGTGTTTAGTGCAAAGACTGTATAAAAGAAGAGGTTGGATGAGACCTATTGTTTTGTGGCCATGTTGGGTTTCTTGGGCGCCAAAAGTGACCATATTTGGACAATGGTGGAGCTGGGGAGCTAATTTCTTCCCACCTGCAAGGTTCTGTATTCAGCCAATCAAATGAGGTGAACTCTCTATAAATGTCCTCTCCAGGGGTACTTCTCTTTGTTTGTAGAGCACTTGTTTTTTTTTGTGGGGAGGCTTTTCATTGTCAACTGTTATTGCTGTCTGCTTGAACTGTGACACTGGATACTAAATTAAATGAGTTAATAAGATGGATAGTGTTTCACATCAACTCATATTGGATCTGTTGTTTTGTTTTTTTATTACGGTTGGTAGCTTTGTATCACAATAACCAAAGTCAAAATGGATTTTTAAATAATAATGTTGTGTTTTCTTCCGTTGTTTCATTTTATCAATTGTGCAGAATCAGTTCAGTCCTGGGTCCTATTTATGCTGGGAAAATCCAAAAGATGCTGACAAAATCAATCTCAATTCAGTCCTCTGTGATTTTAAGCTGCAGCACAAGAAAATGTACAATAAGTCAAGGCTCTAAAGGCGGTTTACTGTAGATAGAGGCTCATTACTTCCCCGTTATGCTTTAAAGTCATTATTTGCAGGGACTCTCCACTGTACAACAACATTTAGTCCATTTAGTAGAGCTGGAGGCTGTTGGACAGATGGTTCACTGTAGCTGAGCAGGGTATTCCCATAAAATGTAAATTTCACAACATTTGGACTTTAAGGATGGATGATATAATGATGCAGCCTACTTAACTTAGATGTAAAGCCTATATATTCGCACTATAGTGCTTAATGTGTTTGAGAACAGTTTCATGCTTATGTTGGGCAGTGAAGGGGCACGCTATCACCCTCCATAAACTCAAAGCATTCGATCTTCAACTGTGGGACACCACAGCTATTGATCATGCTTTATGAAGAGACAAATGTGAAGTGTGTGTGTGTGTGTAGGTCGCACTGACATTTCCAACTACTGCAGTCTGTTTAAGAAAAAGGAAATTGAACAGTAGCACCTCAAGCACACTCTCTCTGATTCTCTCTTTCTGTGTGTGTGTGTGTGTGTGTGTGTGTGTGTGTGTGTGTGTGTGTGTGTGTGTGTGTGTGTGTGTGTGTGTGTGTGTGTCCTAAGTGACCTCTGTGCGGGACTTCCTCCAGTGTCCACAGCATAATTAGATGGAGCTGAGACCATCTGCAATACATCCATCACTGACACACACACACACACCTCTGCACCTGCAATGAAGACAGAGCGAGAGAGAGAGAGGCCACAGTCCACCTCTAATCAACTTAACTCAGACATATCCAGGTTAAAGGAAACTAATATTTTCCATATGTCGCTCTCACAGATTCAAACTCAGCTGCTCTTACCTTGACTGCCATTCCTGGAGACTTTACTCAAATGCCAAGACAATCAATCTTTAACTAAATACATTGCATTAACATCATAAAAGATGGTTTTTCAAAGTTCAGTGGGTTGGGCAGGACACAAGCACTGCCAGGGTCAGAGCTTCATATCCCTCAGGGGCCTCCTGTACCGAAAATGTAGGTAGTCACTGTACTGGAAGGTACATTCCCATTAAATGGCAAATGCTTCCTGAATGGCAAACAAAACAAATGTTAAAAATGTAACCTGTGAGTATGTTGCATACCTCTAACCTGGGAAATTCATCGTGCTGTATCTGGTGCAGTGTCCTTCCAGATACTTTGCAAGAATACTTATTTGTTTTCATAAACACGACATACATTCATGAGGCGTCTCTCAAGGGCATCACAGACTAGTCAAGTTGCAAAGCATTGTGGGTTTCATTTGATGCTCATTTCACACAACGTACGTGCTGTACGGAACATGGATGTTTTTAAGGTACCCTGTCGAGTATTTGACCTCTAGTAGGACTATGGAGCAGTTATTTTTTTATACGTAGGTCCCCGCTTTGTTTGTGTCTCACACAAGAACCTCCATTTACACGTTACGCGATACACAGTCATTGATAAACAGCAAGTCTTGGCATTTGATTGTTATAACTTTAATATCATCGTAAATGTGCAGAATACATTTTATTGAAAGATTTTATGTAGTGAAATCTGCGTTTTGCGAGCCGTAAACATGCCTCCTGAGATTAGAGCCACATTAAACAGCTGGAGGAGGCAAAGTTTCCCCAAAACCATGTACCTCCAATCAAAGACACAAATATGTCTATAATTTCTATATATGAGCCTGTGAATGTAAACTGCACACTCTCGTTCCTCATCCGCTATTGTTGGAAGTGTTCGAGTTCAGTATTGTTGTTTCAGGTACAAATTGCTGCAATCTGCTTGTTACATTGTCAGCGGACGCTCTGAAATCCAAAGTGAAACACGTCTGCACAATCCGTGCTCCTACAAGAGAGAATGTTTAGTATTTTAGTTTGTTCATTTGTAGGTTTCACAGTTGTAAGTAGTGAGAGAGTGCCATTGATCTAAATTAATTCTGGACAACAGAAGTCATGGTTATTGATTAAAGTGACACTATATTATTTTGCATATTTAGTGGCAGCACCCTGAGATGAAACCATCTTAGTATGGATTCTTGCATTGGGTATGTATGGAATGGGCCTCAGAATCAAAATAAATAGCCAAATTTAGGCAGAGCCTCCTCATTATCTGCGTAATATGCCAACACAATCAAATGTTTACGAGAGTCTGGACGTTAGGTATGCTTCAAGTCTGGGTCCATAACTGTCACTGCCTTTGGCACAGTGACGTGCGGTGAAGTTCATGGCTGGGGAGGCACTGACTCTTTCAGAGTCAGATTTACAAATATATGAACCCAACTCTGTAGCACTTTGAGTTTTGTTTATTCAAATGAAAAGTGCGCTTATAAATACAATTTATTATTATTATTATTATTATTATTATTATTATTATTATTATTATTATGATTATTATTATTATAACCAAGTAGCTTATTCACCATTTTTTTGGCAGCATGAACATTGACCACTGGTTATTTTTCATATCTCATATCAGCATTCTTTATACACACACAGTAAAGTACATATTTGGCCAAAAAAGAAGCTACATTCATAGCGGATTAGAGAGGTAGTTGCTCTGCACCCTCCATAGCGTTTTTAGTCCGATGCTTTGATTCATTTTAATACAAACTGCACTATTAACAAAATAATATTTAAGGTCAAAATGTAGTTTTTAATTTAAATGTCGGATTGTTTTCTCTTAGTCAGACCACATTTTCAATAAAATTGTGGTCTTCCCTTTACTTGTAAAATCTTACATTTTTGGCCGTCAGTCGGAGAAAAAAACTACACTAAACGGTGCTACAGTGCACGTGACTCTGATGTTAGCTAGCAGTAGCAGAAACATGAACCTGTGGTCTCACGTGCGCCCTCCTCAGTGCGGCAGAGTAGCGTTTGCCTCACCTGGTGTTTTTTCACTGTGGTTTTATGTCACATCAGCAAGACTAAATATGTAACACACATACATTACATACATTAACTAGACTATGGAAAGTCAGGACGCATAATAAAAATGTCTGTAAACATTATATTGCCGACATACAGAGAGATAGCAACAGGCACAATGCATTCGCTCAACCTAGTTTGCGAGGGATTGCGCAATCCGAGGGGAGGCTCAGGTCGTCGTTGCCTCCCCTGCCTCCCCTGACCGCACGTCCCTGCTTTGGCACCATTCAGAACTACATGGGCACTGAAGGTTTGTGTCATTTTGGTCAGCACATCAAAGAATGGAATTTCATTACAATAAAAGGCAGAGAAAGAGGAAGGCGGGGAGAGACTTAGGCTTTGAGAAAGAGAGTAAGACTTGAACATGAAGAAATGAACAGCAGAGCAAGATAGGCATGGACAATCGAAAACAAGAAATCACAGCTTCAAATTTCATATACAGACAGCAGTGGGACAGGACAGCAAAAGCAAACAAAGACAGACAGACATAAGTGTGAGGTGGACATGCTGAAAACAGTGTTGAAGTGACTGAATGACAGAGACTAAGAAAAACAGAGCTGGATAGTATGTGACATGACTGGCTGGGTACTGAGCTACAGCGAAACTGGCACAGAGATCAAGACCGGCAGAAGATTTTGAACAAGCAATGAAGAGAGAGGTTGTTGTGATTTTCAATCAAAATATATTTCCTCAATGTTGTATTCTCTCGAAGTAGAAGCATTATCTGTAGATATTAAAAAAAAACAACAACAACATGATAACTTATGATCGAAGTAAATTGAGATCAGATTAGCTCATAATGCGGTTAACACGTTAGCAAACAATTGCCTCTCTACACATCAAGACAAAAAAGCAACATTTGGTTTCATTTAGAGTATCTGGTGATCAGACCAAATGTTGTACCAATATTCACTTTATTTTAACTTCTTCAACAACACCTGAAAAAAAAACAGTGGTCTTAAGCTGCTACATGTTATTTCTTTACTAGCTTGTTGCGTCTGCTATTTGGTTTGCTTTTATCCTGAAAAAAGATGCCTGTTTCTGCTTGAAACTAGTATTAATACTCAGGTATCGTATCTACAGTAATATAAAAAAATGTAGACCATACCTTGTAAATTAGCAGGCTATAAAACCAAAACAATTAGCTAAAAGAGTCGTAGAGTTGTAGAAACGGTTTCAGTAATTTGAGTCAATGTTACTGTCCATGATATTGGATTATGCAGGTTTAAATAAATGTATATTTTAAATGTATCCTCTAACATTTTTCATATGAAAGTCCATCATGTATGTATAGAAACAATTTTGCAATATTATTAGGCGTTCTTTGCTTTAGCCCTTAGAGCAGGAATGTGCGGTCAAGATTATTTAATATGCTATAAGGAGCTAATTCAAACAAGCTAGTGGGAATGAACCCTATAAACATTTTTCCAATGTATTAAAAGCTACCTTGAATCGCAGTTTACCGTAAGAAAGAAACAGATATAAAGAGGACCAAGGACAAAGGTAATTGAAAGACATACTGTAAGCCAGGGACAGATTTAACCATGTGAGACGGATATGTCTACAAAGCAAGAGAGTGAGAGACGCTGCTGACTAGCCTGCAGATCCTGGGTTAGGAAGTTGATTTGCAGCCTTCAATGGCTCACACATGATTTTGCACTGACAGGATGGCTGACACAAGCGGACACACACAAACACACACACACACGTTTCAGTGCAGTTGGACACACACATGTACACACAGACCATGACAGTAAGGCGAGCAGACACGTTTTGTAGTTTGAAGGGACGATTAAGGATAGGATAGTGACAAGTGTCTAATGAAGGAGGAGAGCATTAAAGAAAGGACAGAGAACTGTAAATAAAGGTGAAGAGAACAGGACAACGATGGCATGAAAGAAAGAATGAATGAAAGAAGGAAAAAAATAAAGAAAGTGACAGGTGCCAAAGCAGGCAGGGAATCACAGCTGATCTTCATGCCACGACACATTTCCCTCCTAACATCTCTATGTTCAGTGTGTGTGTCACCTCACATCTCTATCCCTGTGACAACACAAAGAAGACAGTTTGTATTTCCTCACCTCGGACAAAGAAAGCTCCGCTGAAACCGAACCTCCACGTGTCCATGAAGACAACTTTTTAGGAAACACAAAACCAGTGGTAGATTTTCTTGCGTCGACTGTTCACTTGATAGAATTTACGATAAATTATCAATGGATCCTCGTTCTTTAAAGGCAAAATTATGTCAAGCTGTCATAAGAAGTCAGCATGAGGTCACAGGATTTCACACACTGGTTTTCCAATATGCTACAGCTAATATAATCTGCCTGCAGCAGTCGTCACCAATAAAATCAATGGTCATCAACTAGAAAAGACAGGTTTGCTTTTCTTTACTTCAGTTGACCGATAAACTAACTACCTGTCCAGCACCAAACCTAGAAACTAGCAGGTGAACATAGGGGAGCATTCAGTAGCTAAAGAGCCAGATATTTGGTAGAAGTTCATAGAGATCAAAAGTAGAGTGACATTTTTACTTGCATTCATCAGTTGCACAAATCCAGGCTAACGTTGCTCTGTGTTTTGCTTGATGTGAAAATAGGCAACTGTTTGCCTACTAGTTTACCACTTAAAATGTATAATAAAAGGTGATTATGTAAGTGTTGAGTTTACAGATTGTTTCTAAGAGGCCCAAAGAAATCTGTTAAAGCTGGGGTAGACAATTTTGGATTAACCATCATAATGTAAAAAGTCATAATGTTTTCAGAAATAGTATTTGGTAGGTCGTTTAGACAGAATAACAGAAAGCTAATTAGCAGGTCGCCATGTTGGATTCCTTTTTGAAACGGCCAGCAGAGAACCAGGGACCAATCAGGTCCATTCCACAATAGGATGCGTCACCAGTTGGAAGTCGCCACTTTTTCATCCACCGACCAGTTGAGTGGAGCAGCAAGTCCCCGAGTGTCCTCATTGGATCTGGTGAACATGTACTGTAAGAGTAAATTGGATTTTGAAAGAATCCAACCGGAAAAATTCCAAGTCTCTTCTTCAGGCCTACCTTCAAAGACACTTCCCTAAAACGCATGAACGTGCACTGCCTGACTACTGCTGGAGGGCGAGTCCATTTATTGAGCATTGGGGAGAGGTGTGCGTCGTTGTCACCGCTAACCGCATTCGACTTCAATGAGTGCACTGGCACGGTGCACACTGATAGAGAGGCAGGTAGGTCATCAAATCATTTCATGCTGATCAAATGAAACGATTGGATGAGTTTATTACAGTCCTGCGACATCACAGTTACCAGATTTTTGCTTTTTTGTGAGAGCATTTGTTTTAATGTTTGCTGTCCGGATGTAGAACTTTTCAACAAATATAACAAAAATGCTTCTAAAATTAATCATAATCGTAATGCCGGTTTAATTTATCTAAAAAATATTCCGCAACATAATATATATATATATATATATATATATATATATATATATATATATATATAATATATATAGCCACAGGGTTTGCAGGTAGAGTGGAGTATAATATTTTCAATTATTGTATTTCCTCTGTACACTGGACCTAATTGTCTTAACATTTCAACACAAAAAAATCCTTTGTTCATTAAAAACCCTAACCAATCATATTATTTAGCACTGAAATGCTGAATGGAAATGTCAATTATATGGATGTCATTCAGAATGTATCTGCAGTTGGTAGTTGGTAGCTTTTTCCAAGCAAAACAAACAGAATTACTGTATGATTTCATTATAATGTATTCCACTGTGAAACACATTGCCTTTCAGATTTTATTACTGTTATGCTAATAAAACTGCAGCTCTATGCATTTCAAAATGGGACCGAGAGTAGCCTACATTACAGTATTTTCCAGTATTTTATTCTCCAATCACCCTGGGGGACCATTTTAGCCTGTTTCCAAACCATTGAGCTGTGACCTCCTCACAGCCAGCAGAAGTACTGGGACAGAGGAAGGAAACAAGGAATTTAGAATTCCCCAAAGACATGAATATGTTAGGTAGCATCTGGGAGATAGGCAGAGTATGCATTGTCACACATTCTTTCGTGCAGTAAGTCTTGGCATATTTAAAACTGTTTTCATTATCTGTGAGAAAATAGATAATCCTTTATTTTAAGTAGCTGATATATAAATTACACTTCAGTTAGTCAAATAAGACCGACTTTTAAGGACACAGACTCAAGTCCCCCCAGTTGTAGATAATACAGTACTACTGTATATATTCATAAATCTGGGCCTCGGGTGTAAACTGATACTAAAACACAGCATGAAATCTGAAAATAGCTCATGAAATCTTTGCCTCAGACGACACTAAATGTGATAAATATTTCACTCTCCAATAGTTTATTCCTTCAAATGAGGGAATGTGTCTGCACTGTATCATTGTCTTCCAGATTTATTGTTTCGTGATGAAGGCTGTGCTAGATTTACTCTTCTTAAGTGTTAGATAAAATGAATATTCTTTGGCCAGTGTTTCCCAGATCTGTGAAGTTGTGGAGATGCATAGTATTGTGCCTTTTAGGATAATTCCGGTTTAATGCAATTTGGGTTTTATTAGTTTATTAGTTATACCATTGAATTCACCCAAATTGATTGAGACCTTGGAACGTGAATTAAGAGGTCAGATAGTCACAGGTTTTAAATAAGCCATTAACTTAACCAAATTGTCTCAACTACTTTATCTGGGAGGTAAAATTGAAACACCTATAATCTCAATAATAGCCCTTCAAAACTAAGACACAACTATGGTGCATTCCAGAAGGTCAAAGTTAAACTAGGGACTTGGTGTGTAAATTGTTTACAATGAAAACTTTGAGAAATAACTTTGCTGATAAAGATTTTACATACAATATTTTGTTATAGATTAAACCAGCATTTATATTAACATATGTGTATGATGTCATGCGGCAATTTGTAGCAATTCTTTGAGAAGCATATTACTACTTTCCTTGGAAATGTAACACAGTTTGAGCTAAGATTGGTTTTCACCGAATGCCGTATGAATAACACACCAACTTCTTAACCCCAGAGGTTTGGCTGAGGTACCTCCACCCTAGAAATTCAAAGATTCCCTCTAGAATGCGGAAAAAGTATAAACATGGGAGGGTTGGTTAAGACACGCCCAGTCACAAAGTTAAACTGCTGATCCTTATCCGGCTCGCTTATTTTTACTCAACTTACGTAACTTAAAGGGCCTACGAAATGATAAACATGAATTTCTACTGATGATAGTAAATGCTATTTGTGGTGTAAAATTATGTGTTATTTATGACACAATGATCGCAGTATTTAATAAATCATGATTTAGTCGACCACCAATGTTTACATTGCCGCTACCGGAAACACCCAACGCCGTGTTCTGGCGTCACAAGTAGAATACAGTCCACCAGTTGAAAACACAGACAGCACGGCAGAAGCGGCAGAAGCGGCAGATGTGGCGATGTCGGACTCGGATATTTCGACAGAATCGAGTGACAGTGAGACGTGAATAGACTCGTTGCACCTTCAAGAAGAGGAGTTTATTGAAGAGGATGCCGGTGTCGTGGATTTAGATCATGCGGGCGAGTTAAACGTGGTGGAAACAGAGCAGCTCGAGACACAGTATTCAAGATGGAGACACAGACGGGAGCGAACATGCAGATGATGGTGACGGTGATCCTGGATTTGGCGGAGATCCTGTGCGGCAACAGAACACAGACAGGTACAGGACTGTCTTAGAAAATTAGAATATTGTGATAAAGTTCTTTATTTTCTGTAATGCAATTAAAAAAACAAAAATGTCATACATTCTGGATTCATTACAAATCAACTGAAATATTGCAAGCCTTTTATTATTTTAATATTGCTGATTATGGCATACAGCTTAAGAAAACTCAAATATCCTATCTCTAAATATTAGAATATCATGAAAAAGTATACTAGTAGCGTGTTCAACGAATCACTTGAATCGTCTAATTAACTGGAAACACCTGCAAGGGTTTCCTGAGCCTTGAAAAACACTCAGCTTGGTTCAGTAAACTAAATCACAAGTATGGGGAAGACTGCTGATCTGACTGCTGTCCAGAGGACCATCATTGACACCCTCCATCAGGAGGGTAAGACACAAAAAGAAATGTCTCAAAGAGCAAGCTGTTCACAGAGTGCAGTTTCAAAGCACATCCACAAAAAGTCTGTTGGAAGGGGGAAATGTGGCAGGAAACGCTGCACAACCAAGAGAGATGACCGCAGCCTTAACAGCATTGTGAAGAAGAGTCGCTTCCAGAATTTGGGGGAGCTTCAAAGACAGTGGACTGAAGCTGGAGTCCAGGTATCAAAAGCCACTGTTCACAGACGTGTCCGGGAAATGGGCTACAATAGCCGTATTCCCATGGTCAAGCCACTTCTGAACTCAAGACAACGGAAGAAGCGTCTGACTTGGGCTATGGAAAAGAAGCACTGGACAGTTGCAGAGTGGTCCAAAGTCCTCTTTTCAGATGAAAGCAAGTTTTGTATTTCATTTGGAAGTCAAGGCGCCAGAGTCTGGAGAAAGGCTGGAGAGGAGCAAAATCCAAGTTGCTTGAAATCCAGTGTGAAGTTCCCACAGTCAGCGATGGTTTGGGGAGCCATGTCAGCTGCTGGTGTTGGTCCACTGTGTTTCATCAAGCCCAGAGTAAATGCAGCTGTGTACCAAGAGATTTTAGAGCACTACATGCTTCCGTCTGCTGAAAAGCTCTATGGAGATGAGGAATTCATTTTCCAGCATGATCTGGCACCTGCCCACAGTGCCAAAACCACCAGTAACTGGTGTACTGACCATGGCATTACTGTCCTCGATTGGCCTGCCAATTCCCCTGACCTGAACCCCATAGAGAATATGTGGGGTATTGTGAAGAAGAAGCTGAAAGACACCAGACCCAACAATGCTAATGAGCTAAAGGCCGCTATTGAAGCATCCTGGGCATCCATAACACCTCAGCAATGCCACAGGCTGATTGCCTCCATGCCACGCCGCATTGATGCAGTAATCCGTGCAAAAGGATTCCCAACCAAGTACTGAGTGCATTAATGGACATTTTCAAATGTTTGAGTTTTGCTGTTATAAATCTTTTTTTTTTACTTGGTCTGAGGAACTATTCTATTACTATTGAACACCCTACTAGTATACTTTTTCATGATATTCTAATTTTTTGAGATAGGATTTTTGAGTTTTCTTAAGCTGTAAGCCATAATCAGCAATATTAAAATAATAAAAGGCTTGCAATATTTCAGTTGATTTGTAATGAATCCAGAATGCATGACATTTTTGTTTTTTTAATTGCATTACAGAAAATAAAGAACTTTATCACAATATTCTAATTTTCTGAGACAGTCCTGTATATACATTTGACTATAGTTCATAGAACTTCTCAATATATAGTAAATACATCATAATAAAACGTAACATTATCCTCGATCGTAAATAGATCACAAGCTATCCTATATCAAGTCGATAGCTTGGTTTCCTTGAATTGTTATGAACCCGACTAGTTGTCCGCAAATTGCTCGATCGCTTGGACACATCGACGTCTGTAAATTTGATAACTTCATTCTTTGAGATTCTATTGTCGTGTCTGATGTCAAACGTCATATATTACGAGCTGTATATAAAGCATTAGCTATTAGCTAACAAACAGACCGGAGGACAGCGCTGGTTTATAAAGTATAGTCTGTATACTGACCGTCTCATGGCTGCCTATAGTAGCCGGAACACTTACCAGATGTTCATGGAAGTTACGATGTCGTAACTTTACGAGACTTACGTGAAACGGGTAACAAGTTGCTACTAGATAGATCCAACCTCCGTACGACCATAACAGGCTTATGAGCTGCTTACGAGCCTGTCGTGAAACACAGGCATATAAATAGTATGAAATTAAGATGACGTTAATATTGGCCTTTTTTCTGGATATTGCATATTGTGTACATGTCCTTACCACTCTTCCTTTGTACAATTAGGCACACGTGTGAAAACTGTACAATTATGGAAGCAATTGAAGAGCTGCTGCCGAGAAAATGATGTCATGGAGGAATTCAATGAATATGAGGGACATGGTGCAAACATAACCTGCATAACAGATCACCCAGGATTCAAATCAAAGTGTCTGGATGTTTGGGTGTTGCAGACAGCCAACCAAAGGTATTCGAAGAGGGACAGACAACAAGCAGGTGATCAACCACGTAATGAATAAGTTACTTGTGTAATGTGTAGAGCTCAGAAACTTTGATGTATTTATGGGGAGTCGAATTGTCACTCTGGCACAGTCACAGAATAAATAGATAAATACGCAAATAAGGTTGAAGTGATTACCATTGACATGTATTATCTTGTATTTTACAGAACGTATCACTATGTGACATACCGCCGGTGAGATTCTGCTGGGGAATACTTGGTAAGAACCACAGACTGCCATCATGTGCCATTCAAAAGATCTGTGCTACGTTTCCATCTGACAACTACAAGTCATTCAAGTATCAGCACTTTATTAGAGTCAATAACAAAACACAATGTCAGTTCAGTGATTGAATCTGCTTCTCTACAGCACAACAGCATCCCTCTTGTTTGGATCTTCCACCGACTGCTGAGTGGAGCTTGGACTTCGAAAGGTTCCTCATCAACATTGTCTTGGCACAAAGCATTGAGTCTCGGTCAAGAGTTAAGTAACATACTCTGCAAAAATCAAGCATTATATAATATGTATGTATGTATGTATGTGTATATATATATTTATTATGATGCTGACCTTTGGAACAACCAACTTGGATTGGAACTTGCAGTCCAGCTGACCTGACACGTGGTCACGCCTGTATGGACTTGTGGTGTGTCCGTGGACGGGGATCCGTCTGCACAGCAATTTCTTTCTGACATGTCTGAAATGTACAAAACACAACTTTACTAATAAATCTTTCAAAGCATCTTGAAATTGTATTGCATGTTTATACATGTCCGCGTAAAGAAAATATCTAATAACATTCATAATAAAAGATGTAGTAAATTAAACAAATATATGAATTATGTACATGCATGTGGTGATTGTATTTTTAGCACGTCATGTGCAGGTCTACTGGTACAACAACTGTAATGTACAGATGACGTACAGTCTGTATACTTACTGGTGTACACACAGCTTCCTCCCCAGTGTGGATGTCCAATAGATGGTCGCTGATCATACAAGTATCCTCAGTTCTGTCAGTGGCTTCATTCACCAATGTTTCAGTACCTATGTAATAATAGGACGATAGTTAAAAGTTAGACTCACGCTTTTACTCAAACTACAGAATAAAATGGGGAAGCCTGTTATAAACATTGAATCTATACTTAATTAAGCTAATGAAGTGTAATTAGCTAAAGTTATTAATACTACAAACAATAACACACAGATATTGGCTAGGGCCTGGTGTAAACTTGTTACATACAGTAGGCCTAGACCGATTATGGCTTTATGCTTGAAACAATAAATACAGTAAACAAGTACCTTACCTTCGCTTTCTCCCTTTTGGCGAATGCATTTCGTCGTCTCTTTGGGGGAGGACTCTGCACCGGCGGACGTGTTTGAATCGGCGTGCTGGCTTGTGCTGGCTTGTGCTGGCTGGGGTCTCGGCAGTATTGTAGGCACAGCATCTGCGTTTAGTTTTAAATTCTTTTTGAATCTCATTTCCTTGGCGAGCATAGTTTGTTCGAAACACGATCTCTCAAAGTGCTGCACACAAATCGTAGGTTTCATCGAAGCACTTGTCTTGTCCATAAAGGCGACATTTTATCCTCTTTTGGCAACAGAAAGCTAGATTTGGAGACGACCCCACATCCCCATACAACACATCGCTTCACAATTATCCTTGCCGATCGATTGTTGTCCGTAATTTCTCGTAATAGCTTCAACGCAGATGAACACTGGCGACGGCTGTGTTCTACTTGTGACGTCATCGCCTGAACATTGCCGAAGTGGATGCTCTCGGCGCAGCGATCAATTGTTGTTAGCGGAAGTCATTTTTATGCTGTTATGATGGTGATTTATTACGAATACATCAATATTAAAAAAATATATATGGCACATTTCACAATAGATATTTAACCTCTATCATATACCAAGCCCAATAACACTGACGAAATATCATTTCGTAGGCCCTTTAATTTACATAAAAAACAAACTTATTTTAAGGCGGATGGATGGATGGGTCAAACAAACACAAGACTTTCAACCACGAGAACACCAAAAGTCAATAATTTAAAGTTATGTCCCATCATTTAAATAATTTAACAAATGTGTAATGCTATGATCTGAACACAGGAAGTAGGACACAAATGCACAATACAGAGGCAGCTCGTTGTGTAGGTAAAAGTCTTTACTTGAAGCAAAAACAGGTTTGGTACACAGTCAGCGTGGCAAACAAATCTGACAGGGAATAGGCGAAGGGAGAATCAGGTCACAGAAGCAGGGTCAGGTATCACAGGGAAGTCGACAACAGGAAACGGGATCAGGAAGCACAAAGGAACAACGCTGGAACTCAATGACACAGAGGTACAAAGACGAACTGGCAACGTCTTAAAAACTGCGTATGTATATATGTGAAATGTTGGGAATAAAAACGGGGCGTTAAATGACAAGCAAAATGTCCTTAAAAGTGACGTGCTATGTATAGGCTGCACCTCGCCATGAGATCACGTTGGTTAACAAGCTCAAGGCCAAAGAATGATGCTGAACCCTCAGTGGCTGCTAAAGACTTTTGGCCGTTGCTACATCCCTCTGGTGACATTTTAGAAAAATTGTATTGTTTGTTTGAGATATGAGAATCAATTAATATATGACATAACAAGTCCCACTCAACACAAACCACATCTGTCCCACTCAAACACTGTAGGAAACCTCTAAGGTTCTGTGTGCTGACATCAATTAAATGTATAATGATTTTGCTAATTACTTGAGGTGCACTTGATTGTTTTGCCCTGTGTGATGTTGTGTTGTAACTGCAATGTGTAAAGTGATTTATTCAGTTCCAACATCTCTTTCCAGGCTTTATGTCTACATACCTGCGGTTTCATATATTCAAATGACTAAATACATGGACAATAAAATAGGAGTGTTTGTTTGTTCTACAAACAAATCTTATGGAAGTTTGTATTAAACCACAGGAAAGGGAACATTTAATGTATAGTTGATGAACAAGTAAAATTAAGGATACGGAGGCTAAAATGATGCCGGGTTTTTTAATTCAAATGAACAAACAATTTAACAATTGTGTTAATGTGTACAGCCACATGCGACATGTGAAGAAATAATGGACACAATGATTGGACCGCTACAGAGATTATTTAACCCTGCTGCATCAGGACTAGACATCACAATAAAATACACATTAAATAGGAACACATGTGCAAACACCAGCCTGAGATAAAAGAAAATCAACCGGCCAATTAATCACACACCTTTCACCATTCATGTTAAGAGCTGCAGAAATGCAAGGCAGTCATCTCAAGAACATAAACACTTTAGAACATAATTTACACAAAAATAAACCATGTCTCTTCACGCGTTGACAAGCCTCCGTGAGTGGCTCATTGATCAGTTTAACTGACGGAGGGACACAGTGTTTATAACAAGAGGGGTCGGATAAAATCCTGTTGGCCTGCTGAATAGTTGCTCAAAGATGTCTTGTGCGTGAGGGGTAATGACATCCCCATAATCTTCCCTTACACTTAACCAGACTGAATATTTGAGCCTTAATCTTAACCATTAGGTTTACAAACCAGCTGATAGTACCATAACGTAAAATAGACTCTGGTAGCTCTATAGAACATAAGCATAATATTCTTGCAGACACCAAAAGCTCTTTGTTTCCGAATGGCTCCAAACACTTGCAGCATGAGTGTGCCAGCTGAGATCACCATGTGGACCAGTAAATATGTGTAAGAAGTGGCCTGTGTGATGTCCTGACCATGTATGGCAACAGAACTATGACCTCAAATTGATCTGGGAATCGAACACAATTTCTTCAGTTTTGCGTACATTGAACACACCAGTCAACAAACCTTTCCACTTCAGCTTTATAGCTGGTAATATTGAAGTTGCTCGTAGGTAAACTGAGGATTGCAGTGTTGTCTGAAAATGTCCCGACAAATTGATTAGTAGTGATCAGTAGGGAGCTGACTCAATCATTTGTATGCAGCGAAAACAGGAAGGGTGAGCTGACGTATCCTTGGGGGGCCTGTATTGAATACTTATATCGGAGAGTACTGGATTTATTTCCACTTGATGTCGTCTGTTTGGAAAAATAATAATAATACCACTTAACCAAAAAATTAATCACATCCAACTGAACTAGTTTTTAGCAGACCTTAAAATGGATAAAAAGCCGTCTGACATGCAGCAGGACTTTCAAGTGTTTCAAGAGAAGGTGCATTATTGTGGAGATGTCAACATTTGTACTGCGATTTCTTATTTAAGTAAATTGGTACTCTTCTAGGGATGGCTCCACCTCCTCACAATCCTCTCCAAGGATTTACTGACATTGGAAGTTAAAGCCACTGGCATATAATCATCGTCTTCCTTTCTATTGACTGGAATTATAATGGATTTTCTCAGAGCTCTTGCGTGTTTGAATCTATGGAGAACTGGAAGAGTCGATGCCAGGCTGGTGCAAGTTCCTTAGCAACGTCCTTAAAAGAAAAGCAAACATGCCATCCTGCCCCGTTGCCTTCTTATTATGTATTGTTTTAAAATCCCTGGTACCTGCAAATGGATAGATGACACTAGTTGACTTCTTGCTTCTTCACTGAATATTTGGTCTGTACGCCACCTGGCATTTCGGATGAATACTTCAAACGAGTAACGCGTTGAGCATAAACCCCTTTGAATGTGCCACAGTGTCTCGTGCGGGTAAAAACAAGGCTTTACTTCAACCACAAGGTTAATCCCTAGCAGTGGCTGGGGTTCGAATCCGACCTGCGACCATTTGCTGCATAATGTTCCCTCTCTCTCTCCTCACTTCCTGTCTAACTTCAACTGTACTATCTAATAAAGGCAAAACATTTTTAAATAATTATAACAAGGTTTTACGTGCTTATGCTTTATGTGCTAGTCTTCCTCTTTGTTCTTTATATACCTGAAGAAGAAACTCTGAAGGGTTGACTCCATAAAAGAGTTCACATTTTTGAAAGGCCAGCGTGCCTGAAAACTTTGACCATGATTGCGAGCAGACGTGATGTCCACATGATGAACGGGTCATTTGAACCCGGTGACCCTTTGGACCAATTAACATCACATCACTTCTGAAACCAAAGGTGTCCCTGCGCTCAACACACACACACACACACACAAACACACAAAGGCAAAGATACACACTCTTATTCTCAACCCCCGGCCCCATCTGTTGCATGGCCCCTGTCAACTAAATGTCACATGATGACATCATCAGCACGTCAACCTTTCCCCTCGTCACACACACACTGTGCTTACACTTGGCCTGACACAAGCAAAACCCTGCATGTGACACCTCCTGCCTTGTCCTTTTTATGTTGTGTCCTCCACTCAACTTTCCTCATCTTTCATCCTCAGTGTTGTCCTCATTTCATCATCTCCCTCTTCCTCACCCCTCCTTACACCCCTCCTTTCCGCCCCCCCCCCCCCCTTCCTTCCCAATGCCACATTGCCCCATCACTTTACCCCCATGCTCTCCCCCTCTGCTGTCCAACTTAACTTTGTTAGTGAGCGCAGAGCTTTTTGACTGTTTAGTTGAAGTGACACGGAGGGCTTATTCACACCGTTGCCTGTCTTCTCTCTCTTCCATCATCTTGCCCGCACACAAATGCACATACCCCACGAGCAAAACACTAGCACACACACATCGGTGCATACAAGTTGACACCTGTACGTGCAAGCAGACTTGCAAGAAAAAAGGTACAGGATGGTTGCGTGTGGGCTCACGCATGGGCAACATATGTCTGCACTCATGTAAATAGACAAACACACTCACATACTGTATCAAATGCTTTGTGGCTGTATGGGTAGGCCTTTACTTTCTAGGCCAAATAGACACAGAGAATTACAGAAAGAATTGATCATATATTGACATATTTCCTGCAGAGCATCTTTAATCTCCTCACACAGCACAGGATATTTGATAGATTCCAGTTGCTTTTAAAGTGCTTGATCCACATGTTGAGATTTCAAGGTCTGTAGATAGTTGTGTATAACTCTTCAACAGCAGCAGCAGACTGGTCTCCCTGTCTGTGTGTGAAGCCTCTTCTTCTTATAATCAGGTTATGGAAGTTTACACAAGATGTGCTGTCTGACACGTCATCAAAGGAAAAGCAGTGATTTGAATGAAATTGTTTGTTTGTTGTTGTATTTTACTGCATATTTTGTTTTTTAAACGGTTTGCCTTTTAATTAGTTTAAGCACAAGACTCCAAAGAACAAGACTCCTTAACCATAGAGTTATAGCATCATGAACAGTGGCTTGTGTATGAATGCATAATACATTCATATTAATAACATCACGCTGCTCTTATACAAACAACGTAATATCTAAATGTGGATTGCACTTAAACCCTGGCCATTTTTACACGGCAGAAAACTCGCACGTGACATTTTACAAGTTGTTTTCTTCGTCTACTCTTGTTCGTGATGCAGGACAGGAGCGTAAAGTGGTGGTGGTGGGGGCAAAGCCCCCCCTGTGTTCATAGTCTCATTTATCATGAGAGAAATGACCGCAACATATTTACAACTGTTATAATAGCCAAATAACATCAAACATGGGGATCCACACACACACACACATCTGTGGGTCCCGTGGACTCACTTAATTGAAAACCTATCGATATCACCGTGTGAAACCAAAAGTCAACGTTCAGTTATTTTAAGTTACGTACTTACTTCGTATCCTTGCATTATGTTGTGTAGGTTCATTTACGTAGGCTACGTAACTAAAGCTCCGTAACAATCATACTAATTTTTCCCAAACCGAGATCTTTTCCTAAACCCAACCAAGTAGTTTAGTTGCCTAAACTTGGTCAAACTTTGATAGTTTCACAGCATTATGTGTTTAAAACAGTGACATTACATTTAGGTATGACGCCGTGCTGATCTCCTGCCAGCGGTCGGGATGCTAATCTAGGAAAATCTCCTGCGGGTCGTATTAAAGGGTAGGAACAAATGAACTGTGTGCTCGTACACGTTGGAGGACTTGTTGGTTTGAAACATGGTATTGTTTTAGTTTTTAATTGTTTGGATTTCCTAGAGCTGGAAACAAAAACACTCTACACCATGCTGGGATAAAACAATTTAATATGTTTGCTTTGTATTTAATAATTTTTGTATGTGTACAAATAAAGATACACCCTTTTGTGCTGGTGGGTGGTGTAAGTCTGATCTGAACAGAGTCCATTGGTAAATGTATGATGGAGAGTCTGTGCACAGTTGGGCAGAATTTTTGAAGTACTTTAGTTTGTTTGCAGCTTTTCCAAGCCAAAACTCTCAGGTGATTTTACAAAGAGACCAATGCTGGAGCCGGCTCATTAATATGGATAGAGGACGGATGTACAGACACTGTGGCACTTCCCTGTGTGACTTTGAAGGGATACGAGCACATTTAGTCTTTACAAGCACTATGAAACAAAGATGTGTGTATTGCAAGAAGTTTCTTTCTCTGTCAGTGACACAGTTCCACATAGATCACATATTTGTTGTTCATAAAATATGAATCAAACAAAAATATAAATATACACTTTTAAATTGTGAACAAGTGAAAGTTCTGCAATAATTCATATTAGTATAAATATATTCATGTAATGTAAAAGGGGTTGCTTTCAGTAATAAGTCGGCGGACACCTAAATTGCTAAAAGGAGAGTGAATATTGGACTTACATTGTCCAGGCGGACGGACACAACATAATTACTGACGTTGCTCAGCAACTGTTGTTGCAAAATGTGTTTGCCATGAAATTGTGACAATGTCCATTTTGTGTTTACAGCTTGTTCTGCTTTCCCCAAGTGGCCAAAAAGTAAACCTCACCTTGTGAGTGTGTGTGCGTGCGTGTGTCTGTGGACAGATTGTGTGACTGCAATAGCATCGTAACCGTGCAAGATGTTCTTACGTTTATTGATTAACATCGTAGCTGTTTTCCAAAGCAGCCAGACATTCTCACGTCAATCTGTTTTATCTGCAGCTGAACTTTAGTGAGTGTAAACTCTGATACTATGCATTATAAATAATAAGATGTACCGAATGTCTAGAAGAGCATCCTGACTTTTGAAATAACTTAATTTCAAACGAAAAGAAGAAAAGATTGCCTTTTTATCTCTGCTCCCATGACAACTATTTTCCTCACTCTAGTATTATTATGCTTACATAAAATAACAGAATATTGATCTCTTCTTCACAATCTTCACAAATCAAAAACTAAATGCAAGAAGTCCAGGCAGGAGATTCAATCTAAAAGGAAAAAATGGTTGTAATAGTAGCATTCACACATCTACCAGCCTACGAGGGGAGAGTTTTTCTTAAAAAGCTTCCCTCCTCCAGAGAAGCTTACTGAGCACACAACTCTTCATCTTCACCATTGTCTTGCTTTGCACTCACATGATTACACACATTCCCAGCTGGAGCTGCCTGCTGCAGTCATAGTCTTCTGCTGCTGCTGGCCTTCAAGCAGCTTTACAATCCCATAACCATCAGTATATAAGTGCAAAATGAACACTCTGCCGTTTTGAAAAATACTAGATTATTTTTCAGACACTTTTGTGAAGGTGTTCATCAGATTTCATAAAATGCCTTATAATCATAGTTGAATACTATATATACTACTATACTGCAGGCTGCATGGTTGGCAGTGAATATGGGAGAAGGAAAGACATGCTGCAGCTAAAAATCAGTACGTTACATAAAGTCTAGTTTAAAGTTACAAAAGATTCCTTTAAGGTAATAGTTCGACATATCGGGAAATATGCTTAGGCTATCCACTTTCTTGAGAGTCGCTTAGCATAAAGACTGGAAGCAGTGGGAAACAGCTAGCCTGAATTAAAAGTTAAAAAATACACATTTTTAAGCCCACTAATTAAAATGATTATTATTTTCTCTAACTCCCAGCAACTTCAAGCTTTCGATGTGTTTTTTATTTTAGGGAGAGCCAAGCTAGCTGTTCTGCCTTGTTTTATGCTAAGCTACAATGAGCTTATCGCTTTCCTTTAAAGTTGCTAAATATCAGGTAGTTCATCTTACACCAGTGGTATTGATAACATGTGTAAAACTGTGTACAGAGAATGTTTTCTGAGAGTTTTATGTTTTGCTTTTCTAGAGTTTGAACATGTTTCCATCTTTTCACTGTGAGTCATCAGAAAGCTTTACCTCTGTTTGTTTGTAGGAAATAAATGATAAACACAAAATCCTTATCCTTCTCACACACACAGAAATCCAAATCCTCAGAATGCAATGCAAATGTAGTGTAGAGCAGTGGTTTTCAACCTTTCTGTGGCCAAGGCACACCAAAGACCAAGGAAAAATCTCAACGCACACCTGTATTCATATCTGGACAAAATACCCTCTATAACAGTGTTTCTCAAACAGGTTTGTGTGACGGGGGGGGTGGGGGTGTCGGAGTGCCGGTGCGAGTGTGAGTGCTGTCGGAGAAAATTGATAAAAAAAAAAGAATGTTGGATAATATCCCACGGCACACCTGACGATCTCTCACGGCACACTAGTGTGCACAGTGGTTGAAAATCACTGGTGTAGAGGACAGTTTAAGCTGCCAGTCCTATAATGGCGAAGTTAATGTTGTCGTGAGTAGTGATGAGTGCATTATAGAACTGTTAAAATTCCAGACTGTAGCTTGTATTCTTTCGTGATCAATTATGTATTATTATTATTATTATTATTATTATTATTATTATTATTATTATTATTAAAACCAAATGGAACGAGGACTATAGAAAACGTCCTCCCTTATGGTTGACTATAGCACATGGTCACATGGGGGACTGCCCCCATTGTTCCAACCATTATTCCAAAATCCAAATATTCCAAAAAATGTCCCCTTGAACAGAAGGAACCATTACTCTCCAGACAACAAACATGAGCACATGGCTCATTATTATGCAGATTTTTCAACTGGGGAAAGAATGGCCCGCCCTACTCTGCCTCTGATAACTCATTGTCTCTGTTGGTGAGATTGGTTATGTTTATGGTAAGATTATTAGGGTAAGCCAACCAGAGGTAATACAACAATATTGCAACCAGGAAGGTCAGATTATGTCATTCTGCGTAATAATTAGCAACGTGCTGCATGGAGAGTTTGTATTTTGGGAGAAATGGGCCTTCAGAACAATGGGCATTTGTATTCAGAATAATGGGCGGTTAGAACAATGGCATGGCACTGTCGCATGGTTGTATCCAGTCCGATACTCAATGGTGCAGCAGAATAATAATAAAATAGATTAACACATTCAGATTGCTTCTATCAAACAGCATTTTTGGAAAGAATAAAAAGGAATACATTTACGACATTGGACAGAGTTTCACCTTTGTATATTTCCATACCATAGATTATGATATTCAGTTTACCTTAAAGTCAACATGAGCAATTCAGTTGAATAATGTTCATGTTGGATAGTCGCCTCAGGGGTAAATCAAATCAAATCAAATCAAATCAAATGTATTTGTATAGCCCAATATCACAAATTATACATTTGTCTCAGTGTGCTTTACAGACTGTACAGGTTACGACATCCTCTGTCCTTAGACCCTCGCATCGCACAAGGAAAAACTTCCTAAAAAGAAACCCCAAAATTAAAGGGGAAAAAATGGAAGAAACCTCAGGGAGAGCAACTGAGGAGGGATCCCTCTCCCAGGACGGACAGACGTGCAATAGATGTCGTGTGTACAGGATAAACAACATAGTACAAATACAACATTTGACAGAAATTATGTTGTGTTGGAAAAATCAAATCTATGAATGAATATATGTAATGGTTGTGGCTTTTTATGTGGGTTTAACCATATCTCTTACAAAATGATATTCCAATAAAACTACACTGCATTCTCAATTAAGTTTCAATGGAAACCTTTTTTCTCCTGGATTACAGTTTTAAACATGTGGTTAAAGTTCAGTTGTAATTAAAATTACATGGTTGTGTTTAAGCAACAAAACTACTTGGTTAGATTTAGCAAAAGATCATTGTTTGACTTAAAATAAGTACATTTGTTACATTATTACATTTACGGAAATTAAAATGGTTGACTTTTGGTTTCACACATGACAAGAACAACATCTCCTGGTTCAAAGTGCTGTGTTTGTTTGACCCATCCATTCCAACGATCTTCCTACACAGACTTTGATTAGAAACTTATTTGTGATCTGTCCAAAACAAATGTAACCCGGGAGACAATTCATTTCCCTTGAAATCGTTGTATGGGAACGTAATTTTTCGGGAAAAAAATGATTACGCGAACTTCATAATCCATGAAGACACGGAGCAACAGCTTGTTATTTATCTCGCACTTAAAAAGAAAGCGAGTGCCAGAAGCCAAACTTGGAGATAAGCTTTGCTGTAGAAACATTATGGACTGTGTCCACTGAATCTGGACATTGCTTGTTTCTTATACCGTACATATAGTGCTATATAAATAACCAGACCTGCAATGTCTCAATACAGTTCCCACTTCTTCTTCATTGGTTACAGCACATCACAGCTTTAAGAACTTTTACTAAATCTCCTCACACTACAAAATAAATTGAAATTCTCGAGTCGCACATTGCCTCATGGACCACCTGTCCAATTTATTGTTCTGTGAGTCCAACAAGAGGCTGTTGTCTCCAATTTCACCAACTTGTGTGAGATAGCTACATCCCAGCTTTTGTTGTACACTGCACACCAGTCCCTGGGGACGAGGATGCATTTTGAAGACATCCTTCTTACACCTGAATATGCGCTTTAACAAACAAAGCAGATTAAAGTTGCAATAGGGCTTTCAGGACAGGACAAATAGTACAGTGTGTTCTCTCTGGCGCACTCAGTGGGGACTGGCACATGTTCGAGAAATGGAGGGTGAAGAAGAGGGGATGAAAAGAGGAGAAAAGCTTAACAGAGACGTGAAAGACAGGTAAAGCGATAGACATCATTGTTAAAAAGGATTGGTAAAAGAGTGGAAGGAAAGAAAATAAATGAAGTGGATACAGAGATAAATAAACAGATGTAATTATCAGATTGGAGACAGATAAAAGGGGAGATGAGATTTGCAGAGGACACCTGCATGCCAATTCACCCCCCTCATTTTATGTTTCCATATTCTCTTTCTTGTACTTTTCTTGCTCAGTATGGTCGACACCAATCTGTGAGTGATAATAGATAGAGATAACTGGTTTGGAGAAGAGTAGAAAAGAAAAGAAAGAAGGGAAACGAGGCTGGAGAAATAAAGTTGGTGGGAAAGGAAACACAGAAAAGAGTGGGGAGAGGAAATAAAGAAGACAGAAAGCAATGGATATCACATTCATCACTGACTTTAATTGGAGGGAAAATCATCACTCTGTGACTAAAGGTTTTGTTGGAAGTGCGACAACGAACATGAAAACTGAACACTTTTGACAGACTTTACTTTTTCAGTATAAAAAGGGAAATCCATAAGTTGTTCCATTTTTATTCTTTATGTCTTCATTTTTGGTTTCAAGCCCTCATTGCTGTAGTGTTTCTGAGCGGCATCCTCATCAATCAAACAGCATGGTCAGAGGTATGCTGTCTCTTTTATTGGCTTTTATGATGAAGTTTCTATTTTCGATTCAAAACTTACTGCTGTTTGCTGCTGTTATCATCTTTAAAACCCACCACTTCCTGTGCACCAGTGCACTGTTCCTGCAGGACTCTAAGCCCGTAGAGCAGCTCTAATGACCTGGCTTAAGTCCATCCCTTTTATGTATTTTGTAGGATGGAACATCGAAAAATGGATATCTGTTTATTATAATATATAATTTTATGTAGGTCCTGAGATAGACATAGTTCAACTTTTGGAACATGCTGTGCATGTCATGTGGCGAGGAACAACCAATCACAGGCTGCAGATATATTTCCTTTCTTCTGTAAATTCTAATTCTATTGTTAATATGGAGAAAAAGTTGATTTTAGTGCAGGGCTCCCTATAGCACAATATTATAGCACACTATAATGAAACTCGGGATGCGGTTAGCTGGTTATGGTCGCATAGCATCGTCAGCCACAACCTGCCCCTTGATATCTGAAAAGTAGTGTGCTGTACAAGGACACTCAATTTGGTAATGAAAGGCACTTTACTTTCTTCCTGGGACAAAAACAAATGAATTTGAATGTCCTTGTGCAGGAAGTGCAAAATCCCAAGAGCAAATATATGGCACTGTAAACAAAAAGTTGCTCTGGCCTCCCCAGAACTGTAGCCCAATGCAGAGGGACATTTGATGATATAAGAAGGAGAGCCAAACATAAGCTGGCAATGAATAGGAGACAGTAGGGGGGCATGCAGCAGCCAGAACCTCACTGAAGAAGATGCAGCTGGATCTACTATCCCATCACAGATTATTTGAGGTTTTAGAGGGATAGAGGGGAGCATATGTTGTGAGAAAACTGCACTGCAAGTTCCTTTACCAAAAACAGTCAATGAAATGTCATGAAAATAATACAGTTTTGTGCTGCTTTTAAACATGACTGTATTAAAATGTAATCCCTCAATGTTATGTTGCAAGAAATAACAACAATCAGCCTTTGCTCCAGCAAAGTGGGTTTAACATAACAGAAAGGGAAGTTACTTCCCTTAGAAAACATTCAAACAACAGTTTTTTTTTTATGGCTGCAGCAAGAAGCAAGATCAGGGCTGACCGCCAATCAGTGGAAATGTAAGTCTGCCCATAAATAGATTAAGACAATTGGATATGGCTTTCCAAGATGCCAGAAGCCTCACATGACCTCCAGCTAAAGCTGTGGCCAATACCGTAAAAACACCACACTTACAGTTTGGCACTCTTCCTGGGGGCTCCGGTCAACCAGCCCCAGTGCTCTGATGCCAGCCTCACCAACATTGACTGAAACTGCACAGCCAATATGTCACCTTAAAAAGACAGGAGGCTGGAGAACTATTATTTCATTTTATTCTTGTGAAATATGTCTCAAGTTATGCAAACATATTTAAGTTAGGGTCACACAATTTGTCATGAGCCCTCTCCTTGCCTGGTAACACCACTAATTGTTTTCAATTACCTCCACCTGTCTCTGCTCCACCTTCGTTAACTTACCAGCTGCACTGCATTTACTACTCATCATGCCCTGTATAGAAAGCCCTGTTTTTCAGTCCACACTTGTCAGATCATCTGCAAGCCTACATCGGAAATCCTGCCTGCCTGCCTGCCTGCCTGCCTTCCTTCCTTCCTGCCTTCCTTCCTGCCTTCCTTCCTTCCAACTCTGACTCCTGATCTGTGATCTGTTACTACTACTCTGATCTCCAGCCCCGGTAAACCCAACTTGCCTTACGACTACGAGTTTAGAGAGAGAGAGTGTGTGTGTGTGTGTGTGTGTGTGTGTGTGTGTGTGTGTGTGTGTGTGTGTGTGTGTGTGTGTGTGTGTGTGTGTGTGTGTGTGTGTGTGTGTGTGTGTGTGTGTGTGTGTGTGTGTGTGTGTGTGTGTGTGTGTGTGTGTGTGTGTGTGTGTGTGTGTGTGTGTGTGTGTGTGTGTGTGTGTGTGTGTGTGTGTGGTGTGTGTGTGTGTGTGTGTGTGTGTGTGTGTGTGTGTGTGTGTGTGTGTGTGTGTGTGTGTGTGTGTGTGTGTGTGTGTGTGTGTGTGTGTGTGTGTGTGTGTGTGTGTGTGTGTGTGTGTGTGTGTGTGTGTGTGTGTGTGTGTGACCCTAATCAGTCATCAATAGCAATTTGTAGTGTTATGTTTGGTGCTCATTATTGTCACACTTGAGTGTTTTTCCCAAATCACACTGATGGTGTGTGAAAAAGCCAAAAAATAAATTTCCCAGGGAGGACGTGGAGATAGACTTTCACTCAGGAGACCAAAAGTCAACATTGACCTATTTATTTTTGTTTAATTGTATGGAAATGTAGTTTTGTAGGACAAAGGGTTGAAAAGCATCATCTCACCATCTAATTTATTTTTGTGTATGTGTGTCCTGGTCTGCTTTGTTCCTCAGGATTAGTTGTATTATGATCAGCAGTTGCATCACAGCATGACAAGTCCCGCTGTATCTGAGAGCAAGCGTTCAAGTCTGTGTGTCCTGACCTGTTTTGTTCCTCTGAATTAGGTATGTGATGACCAGCAAGATGACAACTTCAGCTACAGATCTCCGTGTGTGTGTGTTTTGGTCAGATGGAAAATCATCGTATTTTCAAGCATCACCTTGACCTTTTCCTCTCCGTCCTCCTCTTTCTGCCTCTCCAATAACCCATTTCACCCATTTCACTCTCGTCTTTCTCTCCCCCCACACAGGTGGTCAAACATCATGGCATTGCTGTAAAACGAGCGCTCCACCTCCTCACCCTGCACACACACGTCCCTTCTTCTTGCCTTCACGCCTGGCTGACAAATATTTTAGAACTCAAGTGAAAACTCAAGACGAGACAGGACTCCCCTCGGTCTAACTTCCTGCTCGTCATGTAGCCCTGTAGGTGTCAAGCTCTTTGTTAATCCACTGTTCAACTAATCGGGATGATTGCTACCCCCGTCCTCCCTCCCATATACCCTGCATGCAGTCGCGGATGAAACGTACCCGGAGCGCCGATGATTCAGGTTGATGTCAGTTTGAAGCCAAAGAATAACAGCTTTGTGTGTGTGTGTATAATGTGTGGGTGTGTGTGCGCATGTGTGCTTTTGTCCACACTTGGGTGAATGCCAGTGTACAGTATCTGTCTTTGAGATTACATGTTTGGTTTTTCTCTGAACACTTTGGGAGAGAAAAGCAGTGTGTTTTAGGCCCTGAATATAAGTGTGTGTGTCTGTGTGTTCTTGCTATTACAATTGCAGCAACAATAACAGATGTTCAGCCCTGTTAATCAACACGCATACCAGTAGCAACAGGAAACATTTGGACTGAATTGTGAATTATATCTTTGCTTTTAGTATCAACAAACCCAATGGAATCAGTGGGATCGTCAGCATCAGTGTGTCTTGATTATATATCTCTATCTCTATCTCTGGAGTCAGTGGCTCAGAGATTACATACAAAATCCAAATACCAACGATTGTTCCCTTTAAAAAATATGTACAAGCCAATAATTAACCTCTTTAATGGAAATATCTAAAATTAAGTGTATTTTACCAGATTTCTTTATGTTTTCAACCAAGCTAAATAGCGTGTGCTCACAGACTAATGATGCATTTTAACATATCCATTAGTCAAATTGTTGATGACCTTTTCCTAGTCTTGTTTCAGATGTCTGAATTACTACCCACATCTAGTTATTCAGTGATTATGAATTCTGATTCCTTAATGGCTATTTTATGGAGAGAATTAGTCTCAATATTGGTGATGAATGCATTTTGAATGCTTTTTATAAAGTTATGAATAAAAACAAAACTTGTATGAGGATTTTTCAGACCAGAGGAAAAACCTACCAAATGTGTGCTATTTACCGCAGTTGGAAAAAAACTGAGCCATTCAGTGTTACTGAGTGGAGCTAAATTGAAAAAGTCATCAGGCTTTACAACATAGCCACATAAAAAAGCTGTTTCAAATTGTCTAGGTGTCTGTTACATCGTAATACAGCACACCGTATACATAATTCCAGTCAACAGCTCAACCACTGTTTTAATCATCGGGCATAGAACAATGCAGGTATCAAGGGTTTGAATAACACTGTGGTTTTGGGTGGGGGGACGGTACTGTACACACACACACACGCACATACATAAATGTGCCACTTTACGTGCAAAAGTATACTAACAAAATATTTTAATATTGTGTTTTTATTAGACACAAATTATTGGAAATGTTATGCACGAACAAACATGCATGTTGAAGTGCTTTACTATTAGCCTTTTATTTCAGGAACCTAAATATACAGGAAATATAAACGTATACAGAAAAAATAAGTGGTGCCAAACATTACCATATTTAAGAGCTCCCCATACATTTCTTTTTGGGGATTTCATGTATCTTTCAGCAGAGAGCTGAGTTTCCAGTAGTTCCCCTATATTTCAAATTGTGCAGGTATCCATAGAAAACTAGTTACTACCAACTTAGGTGCCAAGTAGAGTGGTTTCTGAACAGCACAGTCAGCCAAAGGACAATCTCAGCAATGAGATAGGCCTAGGCCTATATGTTTTGTCTTTCTCATTTCATCAGGGCTTTGGTCTTTTTATCTGGGAAGATTAGAGACCAGTAGCTAGCTAGCATGCTGCTACTCTTGTGACTCAGCATGGAAGCATGTGAACAATGCACGTATGTTTATAACTTGTGGTGGCTGGCTAGCTAGCAAGGAGACAAGCTAACATCTAAACAATAAAAACATTTTGTAACCTTTTGTTTTCTACAGAAATATTATTTGGCTTCAACCAACGTTAGCTGCACAATAACACTTACTTTACTCACTGTCACTTGATATTCACAACAAATATGTTCCTTGTAAGAAAACACTAGAAAAATTGCTAAATAGCCATAGGCTACCTTACTGGCTTACAAATGCTAACCGGCTGGTCAATTTTCCTCTGAAATGTTGTCATTATTAAAAGTCATCAGAACACTGGCGTCATGACAACACATCACCATATCAACAAGTGTCTCTCCAATCCTCCCCTTTCCAAAGGAAGAACATGGGATGAAGAGATGAGAGAGAAAATAAGGAATTATTCTTGTGGGAAACCTGGGTCATTACAACAGCAGGAAAAACTCTGTTTGTAGTTCCAGGATGCTGCTGTAGCTGCTGTTGACAGTTATGTGGAGCTAATGGTACAAAACCATTGACAGTTGTTGGGTGTAGCACCAGTAACAGACACCTCGATGCAAAAACACCACTGTGATTAACATCAATTTTTTTGAAGATTAACATAAATCACAAATCACAGTGCACTTAATTTTTACATAGCCAGCTTGATCACAAATACATAGCTTAATTACAGATTAAATAAAAACACCTGAAAATAATGAACACTATTTTGTTATTTAGAAGGATTTAAATGTTTGGAAGACATGCGTTTCAGTAGCAGCAATGTGTCCATTGCCAGCTGTTGCCTATTACAGGGCAATCTGTTTCCAACGAAGGAACAAAATTGAGATATGTGGAGACACTAATCACTTTAACTGAAAGCAAGAAGGAGGGTTGTAGAACAAATTACAGTGTGAATATATTAGGAGAGATATGGTGAAGGGATCTGAATTTGGTGTAATTTTCTCTAAATCCCTTGGCGCTTATTTTAACTCAGAAGAAACGAGTGAATGTGTGAAATTCATGTCTTGTAGGTTTTGTTCTTTGAACACAGTGATTTTGTGTGCAACTGGATGCATAGTTCATTTTGTGCACTAATAAAATATATACCTATGTTTTGAAGAAATCCTATTTTATTTTTCCAATTACGAAGGGTTCGGTGAATGCACTGATGAAGCGTGCAGGGTTCAGTACCTCCAATAAGGTTAAGAACCACTGACATAGACACTATGAATCTCTGTAGAGATATTATAGGGCCATGGCCATCCAAGTTTACATTTAAGTGGTTGTTGGAACCAAAAGCAATATACAGAGACACAATTTTCCACACACAGTATTCATGCAAAACTGTCTTTAAGTTTATTATTCTGATGCTTTGGTCATAGACCTTTCTTAGCCTCTTAAGGGGTGGGGGAATTTACTTGAAAATACAAAAGATACCTACAAACGAAATACCCAAAGTAAATTGAAAGCTGATCTTTAACCATTTGCACCAGATGCATGATTTTGGTCTCATTCAAAAGATAACTCTGTTATTGTTCTTGCAAAACATTGATTAATCACTCCAAGTGCTTCTGGCACTGAGTAATAGTGGTCTGAATATACATATTTTAAGAAAATACACTCCGCCTGAAGTTTGTTGTTTAAAAAGATGCCTGAAGATGGATATAGCTGGTAGGTATGGACTGGAAAGCACAATAAAAGAACATTCCAATTTTAGATAAAAGAGATAAAAACTGAATTTATTATACATATTTTTCTAAGAGTAACACCAGGCGTACATAAACTGTGCATGTGTACATATAATATTTATTAATAAAATATTATTTGTATTGCTCATAAATAACTATTATATACCCAATTATCCCTGCCAGTAGTAATGACACAAAGTAAGGGAAATACAAATACATTTCTTGTAATATCTTTGTGTTTTTTTTGTATTTTGCACTACACTGACTCACTGACTCACAGTTGCCAGTTTTGGCGGTCTATCCAGCACTACAATGGCGAATGTGTTCTTGGACGGGTAGATACATGGTGCGCTAAATTTGAACATTTAAATTGAAGGATACTACGACCAACCTGGCACTTCATACTCGCGTTAGTTTGACTCCGGTTGACTCGTTTCACCATTTCATGCTAGTTAGCATGTCTTTCTACAGACGTAAAATGGATCGATTTCTTATTAAATAGTTGCACACCAGATGGACAGAAACAAAGCGTGACAAACGAGGATCATTAAGATTTGTCTTTAGGAGCATCAAACTACCGCAAATCGAGAGGAAGATGCTGGAGATGGGGTTTGTGGACAGACAACAGCTGATCCCGTTAAAAAATGTATTTGTCCTCCACGAGTCGAACCCTTCGTGCTTAATGTGCTTAACAAACCCGATCTGGTTTCAATCGAAGTCATTTGGAGCTGCATTTCCAAACGACGCATCCCAAATTCAACGAAATTTATGCACCTGGAAGAGAAATTAGTAAAAAAATAAAATTTAAAATAAATAAATGAATAGAGCAGCTTTCTTCTCTTTCTGGACAACAAAAGCTCATACACAGGACAACTAATACAGCCGAACGATTAACCGAGGTATCTTTTGAGATTGCATGGATTTTGGCTCAGGCAAAAAAAAATCTCAGACTCAAAAATTGTGAAAGAGATTCAGCAGAAATATTGTTTGCAGAGTTTGACAACATCATCCCAGTATTAAGATAATCCTGCTTTTATTGAATGCATTGGTTGGCTGTATTGCATATTGTATGTTCTGGGTGAGATGACAGATTAATAAGCAGACATGCTTTTTATGACTGGATGTAGCTTTTCATACTTTGCGGTAAAAGAGGCTTTCCTATTGACCTTGTCCTATCAATGTGGTTCTCACGTAAAAAATAGTGAAGACCACTGGTCTAAACAGAAGAGGAGGGCTAGCATTTCCTTATTAGATTGACACTGATTGGCCTTGATGGCATTAGGTATCGAAAACGAAGCTCCGGTTGGCTCAGATCAAGTGTCAATCTAACAGCTGATGCCCGCTCTCCACGCGGGTATCAGCTGTTCGGCGGAGCATGCAGACGGACTAACATCTGCTCCGTGTGAAGAAAAACATCTCACAAATTAATAGCTGATTTCAAAGATTGCAACAGCTGTTCATGGGCTTTTATCAATATGACTATGTTCAAGATGGAAATGTTTTTTACTGGAAACGATGTGTGGACATCAACAATGAACCAGGAAGTGTTTTTTTTTTAATCATTACTGGCCGACGGGACAATAATGAGACCTAATAGGTAAGTTATGGGTTTGACTGTGAGTGTGCTTGCTTATGTGATATGTCTACTGTACTTGCTGTTGTGATTTTGATCTCAAAACAGTTTATCTCACTAAATAGATGAGATTCGAAGCTTTCTAAAAATATGCGACATTGCGCAATAACTCCAACTACAGCTGACTGGGCACAGCTGTAGTGCCTCTTAAATGTGGACGGCCTGCCGGAGGTTAAAGCATACAAGCACTATACCAGGGTTGTCAAACATGCGGCCCGGCCCGGGATGACTTTGCAAAGTGTAAAAATGAGTTGTTTTGATCATAAAGTAAAAACCTTTATAGATGCACTGTGATCAGTAAATTGTGAACACACATGTATAAATTATAAACTAACACTATTGTTGAAATTGCTCCTTTTTTTCTTAAGAAATTTCAGGTTGTTCATAATGTTTTGTAAAAAGATTAAGTTTGAACATTTTCAGAATTTACTTGTACTTTTTTGCACTAAAACGAAGGGAAAAATGTGGAGTTATTTACAGGTTATTATGTTATGATGCTACTGGTCCGGCCCACTTGAGATCAAATTGTGCTGAATGTGGCCCCTGAACTAAAATGAGTTTGACACCCCTGCACTAGACCAACCATCCCCAGTATGTCGCCCTGGCACCAGATGAAGAACAATCAACAATCAGTGCAGCTGCAACGACAATCAGCAATCAGTAGGACCAGACACCATCCAGAGCCAGACAGAAAACATTCTTATGGTTTAAAAAAAGTTTTGGACACTTAAGCCAAGTCAAAGTCACAGGTGTAGGTTGTAACTGTAATAATGTTCCACATTGGAATAAAGGCATGGTAAATGTTACACCTGTGTTTGACAGGTCAGGAGGCCTCTTTATGAAGTAAACAGTGAGAAGAGTGACAGTTGAAGTTGGAGAATTGGTGGTAACATTAAAAACCATAACGGCAGCCAAAATGTGCTCTTCACATTGTCTAATTGTACAGTATTTGGCCGGGTTAGAGGGCCACTCAATATTAATGACTGAATGAGCTCAAGATATTACGTTCCGTCTTCCATCCTATGCACAGTAATCACTTTTCACTTTATGAAAAGGGTTATTATATTTAGTTACTTAACTAACTTATTTTGACCATACTGAACATTCAAAGCATCTTACTTCATACTCCTTAGTACTTAGTACTTCTGATAGGTATCCATTTTGTGTCTCTGTCCTTAATGCAAACATCGTTGGTTTGGGGTGTGCAAAATTAACTGTTTTTTTAATTACCGGATGAGAGCATGAGACAGGTGGCGTAGGCGTGGCCTTAGAGGACCTATTGTTGACTAACCAGGAACTAAAAAAATTTGCACTCTGCCTCTCTTATCACATTTATTTGTTGGTGTCTTTTGAAACATTACGCTATGAACGGTTGGCTGAAACATTCACTACGCCTTTAAAATCCTTTACAAAATGTTCTTGTTGTCCGTCTTATATTTGTATATCGGTTGACATGTCACAACTTTGTGGATCTTTGAAGAGTTTAGATCGGAATAATTAGAGACAGTGAAGATATAGCTATATTACCGTTTTTTTCATTCATGCATTTGTCGGTTTTGAAACATTAAAATAGAAAAGGTTTCCCAGAATATTAACTTTGGTCTCAACAGAAATGCATGAAAATATTATCCATCTTCATGATATCATTCTTTGTCTGGCAACCTAACAAAACTACCCATGCTGGAGTCGAATCGCACACGCTACAATAGTTCCCCACCATGGTCTCTACTGATGCTCCAAAGTAAGTCACAGAGATGCCAAGACAATGATTCAGAATCAGTATGTGTACACATACAAGGAATTTGACTTTTTGCATTGCTCTCAATGTTCTTACACATACTTATACACAACAGCTAAGAACAAATACCACAAAGCTGAACAAATACAAAATGTAAATTATAGACAGGACTATGTAAATTATTTATAAAAGTATAAATAAAAGGCCGTCCGTAGTTCAGACTGTCCTGTTGTAGTGCTACTTCTGCTATTGAGATTTTCTGTCATACATGAAGTACAAAGGAATGGCCATCACATCTGGTATGATACCATAGCATGCAGGTCACAGACTCAATCTGAAAAGCTCAAAGAAAACTTTTTGTTTTTGAATATTTCCAAACATTTTGTCAGGTTCACATCAGTCATTCGCAGTAGGATGTAACAAAGCAGTTTAAACTTCCATTTGACAATGCGTGTCAGAAACTCACTTCAAAATCTTAGCTGTAGTCCTTTCTATGTGGAGTCTTTATGTTCCCTAACCTGCTCCTGTCAGAAGAGAGAAGTCCAATTATGGGCCAGAAGTAGAGTCAGGACCTCCTAACTTCAGTACAATTATATGGTCATGCTTGTATGTATTTCTGTACTACAACCTTGATCATAGGCACACTGTCTCCATCTAACACCAGATAGATATTGAATACATTGATTACCCATTATACACACCAGTGTCCTAAGAGCAAAGAAATGCAAGTTAGGAGAGTTCAACTTTACATTTTCAATAGCTGTGTGAATGTTCACCCAGGGAAGTTGAGGTAGCCTATAAAACATCACAGTCTGCCAGACGAACATTTGATGGATTATAAATTAGTCCATTATTATCATCAGTTATGATGACCCTTAAAAGAAATAAGTGCTAATGTTTAAATGTTAGCAGCGCTATACTACTATAGCATGTCAAATATTGAGAAAATATAAAAATGATGTCCTATGATTATTAACAATTGTAGGCGCTCCTCTATACATTTAACACACACTCATTGAAAAAAGTTGTTTATTTTTAATACCGTAGATAGGCAAATGTACACAGTATGATAACTATTGCAGATAATTAAATTATCTTCTTAATATACAATAATAAATTGTATTTATAAAGCGCCTTTCAAAGCTAAAAGCAATCTCAAGGCGCTAATATATAAATACACGTGAGCTATGCAAATATAAAAACACACACACTATGAAGTAGAAGACTATCAGATATTGTGAATATATTTTATATGGCAATGCAGTCAATGGCAAATCAGTTAGACTGTGGAAGACATAAATGGTCTTTTAAAAAGGATGAGAACATTAGAGCATCTTACTTCTTACTCCTTTGGCACCACCTATACCTCGCCTCCTTCCCAAACTATTAAAAAGTAGGGACGTGTATTTGTGGCGAGTTGTTGTTTTGTCCGAAGGTCAAACGTTGTGGACAGAAGGAAGTGATCCCAACGTTTGCAGTGATCAGCCACCACTTTGTTCAGGGACCTCAGAATGCAGAATTCAAGTACAGACATGAGGAGGACAGGAGAGACTCGAGTTCTCATGGATGATAAAGCAAACTATTTATTTTCTTTAGTCTTTATAAGTATCATAACTGATTACCTGTAGCAGAAAGGTAAACAGGTATGTTATTCTATAAAGAGCTTGAACTTCATGCAAGCACAAAATATACCTCCTGTATCAAGTCATTAACATTTCTCCTCAAGCCCATTGGTCTGTGGGTTGTAGGGCGAGCACAGAGTTTGATGCCCAGCCTCTCACACAGGCTATAGTTGATCTTGAAATGATCAGTTGAAATCATACATACAGCATTACTGTATCTTGTTGAACAACTCTGATCCTCGGTTTGTTAGCAGTCTTTCAGGTGCACCAAATTTGTAAAAGAAATCAAGAATACAACTGTCACCTCACCTGCCTCTATCCATTTGGTGAAATTATCAACCATAATACACATGTACTGGTCACCATCATCTGTTGGTGAATTTCCCCACTAGGTCCATCCCAACCACGTCAACAGGCTCAGTTACCTGGGAGAAAAAGGAAAGTAAATACATTGTTTCCTTTACGTCTATGGGATTGTACTCATGCTAATATTGGCCCTCTTGGACTCTCACTGTGGACACTGAGCAATCTAAAACAGACAAACATTTAAAAATTAGGATCAATATTTTAGTGCAAATTAATATTGCATGACATTACAGGTCATTTAGCAGACGCTCTTATCCAGAGCGACAGTGAACTAACTACACGGACAGTCTCCCTGGAGCAACTCAGGGTTAAGTACCTTGCTCAGTGGTACAATGGTGACAGCCCTGGTATTGAACTCAATACCATCCTGTGTTCTGTTTGGAAGTCGTGCCACTAGACCACCACCACCTATATCATGTTATGCTATATTATATTTTAAATAGTAGACCTTTGTAGGTACAATATCAGCATTTTTCAAAAACATACACTCCTCTGGGCTCTACCTTTGAACCTGAATGTGTAATCCACCTCATGATCTTGAAGATACCAACTCTCCAACTTGTGAATATCATCCTCCGTGCGAGGCCAATAGTATGGACTTATGATGGCACTGTGCACTCTACTCCAGTGTCCACCAAAATGGCTGGAATGAAAGTCATTGACAGTCAATGAAGACATTGTTAGCTTACGCTGCAGTGGAAAACACTTTGGCAAATTGTTCAGATTATTGTTGAGCATGTAGATATAATACAGGTGTCCATCTGGTGTTTAAATGTCATTGGATTTATTGGGAGTTTTACCATGAACGATAATGATTTTGTCCATATGGCATGGATCCTTACCCTGTATCCTGAAGGTATCAGTTCTTTTAATGATGTATTTGTCTTTGCTGGTTGACCTCTCGGGATAAGAGTTAGAGTTTCCGAGCTAGAACCTCTTGCACTATTTTAGGAAAGATTTAAAGTGACCCATCAGCCTTAACTACCAAGACATGGAGAGGTTCTGCTATAACTTGTGCTCTACCTCCTTTTCCATAGGCAGCTGGTAGGCAGACACACTATCCACATTTAAGAGTAGGCTAAGGATATTTCCTTTTTGATAAAGCTTATAGTTAGGGCTGGCTCAGGTTTGCCCTGGATCAGCCCCTTGTTATGCTGCTATAGGCTTAGACAGCCAGGGGACACCTCCCTGCTCTCTTCCTTCTTCCTCCCCTCCCTCTCTTCTTCTCCCTCTCTATCTGTATGCATTTATGTAAATGTATGTTACTAACTCATCATCCTGGGCATCATTCCCGGAGTGTCTGTCTCTCATGTGGCAGGTTGCCACTGATAAAGTTTATGTCAGGATCAGGAATCGTGGCTGCGCCTGCTGCCCTGATCCTGCTGGACACCGGGAAGCCTTATTGAAATTTTCCTAGATTTATCCATACTTTCACTTTTTTCAACACCACATAATTTATGTCAAATGTTGTATTTGTACTATGTTGTTTATCCTGTACATACGACATCTATTGCACGTCTGTCCGTCCTAGGAGAGGGATCCCTCCTCAGTTGCTCTCCCTGAGGTTTCTTCCATTTTTCCCCCTTTTAATTGTGGGGTTTCTTTTAGGAAGTTTTTCCTTGTGCGATGTGAGGGTCTAAGGACAGAGGGTGTCGTAACCTATACATTCTGTAAAGCACACTGAGACAAATGTATAATTTGTGATATTGGGCTATACAAATAAATTTGATTTGATAGGGATGTTGTTTAAAAGGTTGAGCATCCACATCTCTGTCATTTTGTATTGAGTTACAGAAATATCCTGTCTTCTTTGACACTTGGAAAGAGCTGTGGGAAGGTTTCAGGGTGAAAAATCCTCCAATTGTACATGTCACCTGTTAAAGTCCTGCACTGTGAAGAAATTACCTCCTGTCAACACTAATTAGACTAATGACGGTCAATCAAGCATCAAAGGAGACATCCAGGTATAGCAATGTTCTCCATTTGACTCAAGCACCTCCTCCAAAACAACTGGAATTTTCCTAACTGGAGCACTGAGAGCAACTGGTCTAATATATCTACCACCCGTGTGATTTACCCTATTTTCCAGTAGAGGACACTCTGCTTTCCAATGTCCCCTCTCATGGCAATAGGTTACCGGCATGATCAAAACGAGATGAACATGGACCAGGATTCGTCTTTGCGGACTCAGACCAAGAACATTTTGCAGAGTGACCAACAGCTTTAGCAGTAGCATTATCTGCCCCACAGTTTTTTCCAAACTTTCCTTTATGTGCCAGCACATACTCATCTGCCGTGGTAGCAGCTTTAGAGGCAGTCTCTACTCCACGCTCAGCAATACGAGTGGCAACCTCAGATGGAATACACTCTTTAAACTGCTCTATCACCAACAGATCACACAGATCTTTAAAAGTAGTAACTTCCAACGCCAAACACCACCTATTGAAATGTTTAATTAAATCCCTTGCAAAAATTCAACATGTGACTGCTCGTCAGACTTCCTCCCAGACCTGAACTGTTGCTGATACGCTTCTGGTACCAGTTCATATGCCTTAAGCACTGCAGCTTTCACCAACATATAGCTACCACTCTCTGTAGTACTCAAGGCTGAGAAAACCTCCTGGGCCTTGCCAGTGAATACACATTGAAGCAATAGCGTACGCTCCGCATCAGACCAATTACGGGTTGTCGGCTAAACGCTCAAACATGAAAAAAATTCAGGGTCTTGTTCATTGAATTTTGGAACTAACCATAAATTATCATCAACATCAGATGACCGAGTAGAAGAAACAAATGACCCCAACTCTTCAACCTCTGCCTCAGCCTGCCGTTACTTATAAGATCCAATTTATAACGCTCCAACTGTAGCGTTTGTGTCGCCTGATCATGGACGACTTAAACTTCCCTAAGATGGGTTTTATATCCTAAATTCTCCACCTCCATCACATTTTGATTGTTTGTTCTAGCAGGAGGAGCTCTTTCTGTTGCTCAAAAGTTAAGCCAGCTCTAAGTCCAACCAAAACAGAAATAGACACTTTACCTGGCCCAATGATCCCATCAGACCCTACACCAGACATATCAGCTACTTTCACCGGGACACTTGCATCCTCCACCAAAGACAACTTTTAGCTCCACCAGTTGGGCTTTTAACGTGGCCACTAACTCGTCTTTATTTAGCTTCTTGGAAACCTCAACTCTGTAATAATCAGCCACTCTGAAGAGTTGATCTCTTTTGTAACAGTTGAGCAACTCCTCACATGGAGCCTGGACAAATTCTTCAATCGAAGCCATTTCACAATTTCACCACCAATGGGTGCTTTACCACACTGAAACTTTTACCACGCCACAGATAGACCAAAACTACAAACACAAAGTCCTCCAACACTCATGCAACAGGGTTAACTGCTGTTTTAACTATGGAACCCAATCCCTCTGGCTACCTACTTAACAAATGTTAATTGACTCACTCAACCCTAGACTTCATGCAGGATTGTGGCAGGATGGATTAAGCACAAAAACCAGCAACCCGGTTAACTTCCAGCATGCTGGAAAATCACCTAGACAGTCCTAGAAGTGCCCCCGAGCAATGCTCTAACCACTTACTGCACAAAAAAAAAATCAATAGAGACAGCCAGTGTGTCACATTGCTTATGCCTAACAGGAATAAGGGTTCCAAAGTTTTTACCAGCCCTCAACTCCCCAATAGCAGCTCAGGAAAACATTCACCAAACTATGCCTAGACAGACAAACTGCTCTTAATCACAATCAACAGCCAAAACTATAGACTGAGGACTCCCAAATCCAACTCTCTCTCCTCTAAAGGCAAGCCAGAGACTCTACCCAATAGCCAACAGTCTTCCACTCAGTATTTGACAACTTACCAAACAAATCTCGGACGAGCCCCCATTTGTCACAACATGGCTCGAGAGGAGGCGACAAGGAGGGAGACCACACAATCCATAACGTTGCTATATTGTTTAATTAAGTGAATGAAAGAAGCACACAGCACAAGCAAATAATAGGATCAGTCAGCAGCCCAAGGTGAAGAGACCGAGAAGATCTTGCAGGTCTGCTTTATAGCCTGAGCCCAGCCTGCTCAGGTGTGCTGCATCGCTGACGAGGTCTCAGCTCCACCCATCAACGTCCTGAAACACAGGTTAAGAACACAGCCTGGGAAGGGCAGGACAGGGCCAACTTTGAGGCCGTCACACGGGAGCATTGTACATTTTTTACATTGTACATAGTATTTTTACAGCACACATATGTATCAGTGTAATGGTAGTTATAAAGCTCCTTGAATTTGTGTTTAAATGTTTTGTTATGTAACAAAATAAGAACCATGGGGCTTAAAAAAAACTAGTATCAAAAATAATTAAATTACAAAAACAAAACTACAGGGTAGCCGATCATGAATGTCCACCAGAAGAATAGACCGGCAGTGCCGTAATAAAGTTGAAATGCCAAACATAAGTCACAAAGCGGAAATATCTATATATAATGGATCAGTCAGTCAGTCAGTCAGCCTGTTCTCCCCTTGATTTTTCTTCTCACAGCGATTCTTTCTTGCTGATTCCTTTTGAGCCTCACTCATCGGATGGTGTGTTGGGGGTTTGGAACGCTGTCTTGTTGCCCCTTGTTGTCATATGTTGGTGTGGCTATTAGAGAGGAAAAGGCTACTTTCTCTCTGATGCCATTCTCTGTGCCCAGTTCTCTGTTTAGAGCAGGGGTGGGGAACCTCCGGCTTCCGGGACGTTTACGGCCCACGAGACCATTTGGCCCTCGAGGTAATTCGAGGTGGTCACGTGATGACAAACGATTAAACAATATTAAACAAAACTGTCATTGACATCAACGAATGCAGCACGGCGAGTGTAAAACAGAGAAAGGTGGATGCGGAATGTCGCACTTTCCAGGAGAAATGGACGAACAATGATTTCTTTGTGGAAGTAAAAGGTCAGTGTGCCTAGTTTTGCGGAGATAATCTCGAGCATCATTACAGCACGAAACATGCCAAACTGCATGAGCTGAAAGGACGAGTGCGTTTGGATAAGGTTGACGCTCTTTGCCGGAGTTTGGCCCAACAAGCAGCTCTCTCCAGAGCGTAACATACAAACATGGAAAGATAGATAGGTAGACCACCACACCAAGAACAGACTATTCCACCACTGCTGTGCAATTATCCCTGCCATTTACAATACTCACTTTATTTTCTATCAACCACTTGGTGCTTATATTATTTGTTATTCTATTTAATTATTGTGTACTGCCTTTTTACTTCATATGTTATTTTGCTGTGACAAGATAAATGTCCCCGTTGTGGGACTAATAAAGGATTCTGAATTCTGATAAAACAGAAAGATACATGGATAAAAAAGTTGCTTTTTTGCACAGCATAAAAGAAAGGTGAAATTAATGGGCTGCGTCTTGAAAATTGCAGAGGTTATGAGTTCAATAACTAGTATGGCCCTCGAAGGATGTTGTAAAAAAAATTTCCTTTATAGGAAAAAGGTTCCCCACCCCTAGTTTAGAGGAACAGTTTTATGCAAATTACTTACTTCCACCTCCACACCAATCCATGAAGCCTCTTGTTCCTGCTGTGCTGGAGGCCACTGTGCTGGTGCCTGCTGTGGAAGTGTTCATGGCTCTGGATTTCCTGGCTGCTAAGTTCTCTCAGTGGTTTTATTTGGTTCATAAACATCAGCATTTACAGCTTCTTTCTTAAGCGGGTGCATGCTAGGGAAAACAGGGTGAACAATTTGGACTTTTTCTCAACTTCTGACCTCCTGCTTCCCTCTTTGTCCCAGTACTTATAACGACTATAAATACATATTAATATAAAGATTATGTAGGAGTAGTGAAAAAATGTATTAAAGATATTTGAAAGTAGTATTTATAGCATAGACTGTTTATAAGAAGTGGGCGTAGCCACCGTGACCCATTGGTTTGCAAACTACAGTTTTGATGCCTCCAGTTTGGCACTTTGGCCGTCGCCATCTTGCTGTTTTGGAACAAGAAGTGACACGAGAGGGTGGAGATAACTACAAAAATACATTTTAGGACGAACAAAATGTTCCAATGATCTTTCATGAACTGAACAAACACTGTGAAAGAGATAAAGTTCTGAGACAAAAACACGGATAACACTGTGGTAGCGACTTGTCATTCACAAGGTTGTCCCGACCTAAAATATAACCTGCTTTATTGTCTATTTTACTCTAAATTAGACTATAATCCACAAAATGATCACCAGGTTGTACTGAAGAACACTTGAAATAAGGATTGACACCATAAACTCATTAGGAAAATGTTTACTGAGGTAATGAATCAAGTGAGAAATAGGGTCATTTTCTCATAGACTTCTATACAACCAGACTTCTCTTTACAGCCAGTGGAGTCGTCCCCTACTGGCCATTAGAGAGAATGCAGGTTAAAAGAGTTTACACATTGGCTTTACTTTTCAGACCCGGAGGTTGCTACTTGATTGATATGACATCTTGCCTTTCTGTAGTATGAAAAGCACAGATGATAACATTAATGGTGGCTACGTCCTGACAGTGATCCAGCATGTACAATACCAGTACAAAGAAACTGAAGTCACTCATTTAGCCATTGTTCATTTTATTACTTACTTACTGTGCATTTACTACTGTGACATGTACATATATAAACTTGTTGTGGCAAACAGGTTAACAAAAGAAATGCGTGTTTACACATCTAGAAAGTATGGAGCCACATTAGCATTCATTTGGAGTTGTATTTCTGTCACTCTGATTATTCTTAGTCCAATATTCATACTATTCACTCTTGGTTTGGTCTTCAGAGAAACAAGATGAGGTAAGAGTCTGCAGCCATGCTAGACGCTCTGTGAGCTAAATGCTTAGAATAAAGGTTTTTAAATCGTTAAATGTGAATTTGCTTAAACTACATAGATGCGCATGTCGCACACACGCACACATACACACAGAGCAGAGTTGAGGGAGACAAATCACCTCTCTGGCCCTTCACAGCAGGAGACAGCTCTTTGACAAAAGAACAGAAATTGTCACACAACAGCGCTCTGTGACACACACACACACACAGATATATATTTCGCAGGCCCCTGACAAGACTCCCGGGTAGGGAGACGAGCGACAAGCTGACAGTGTTGTGTGTTGTGTGTGTGTGTGTGTGTGTGTGTGTGTGTGTGTGTGTGTGTGTGTGTGTGTGTGTGTGTGTGTGTGTGTGTGTGTCAGTGTCAGTGTTAGAGAAGCGCTTCTTAATTAGCAAGCTATCCTGATGACAACAGAATAGGGTCAAACTGTGATGGGCTGCGCTAAGTGTGTGTGGGTGTTAAGGAGTGTCGTTTGACTTCTCTTCTTCATGACATGTCTGAGAGCTGAAAACACTCCCTAATCACTTCTGAGACGCCCCCATCACCAGGAAATACATGCACATACACACAGTCCATGATGCTTGTTGATGGATTGCACCCAGGCCAGGCAGAGTATAGCTGCTCTTCCCTTTGTTACTTGTTTGTTGAACAGATGCTTCATAATGACACACACAGGCAAACCTGGAGCTGCACCATTTAAAATCAACAGGAAACAGCCTTTGTGGATTCATTGCATGTTCCCTTAAATGATGAATTGTTGCAACTTTTAATTGCGGAAAGATTAGAGTTTCTTAAACCAATCAAATGAATGCTTTACAACACAAATAACTCTTCTAACTTTAAAAACATTAGTCCTGTCATCTGTCTGGCTCTCTTTCCATCCCATCACCAGAAGCCACTACATTTGGCCATAAAAACCTGGAGGCTGCAGATTAGCCCCGAGATAGATCCTCTAATTATAACCATAAGGTTGTGGGTTGCACAGGAGGCCATTTTCCAGCTGTGTATCATTTTTTAGGTTGTTAATTGCACATATGATCATTTTGTGCCTTCAGTGGTGACGACTGTAGAAGAGGTCACCTTCAGTGAGTGGATCATCTTGATACGGGACGGTCTGCAGTTCGATCATAGGCTGGATGTCCGGACCAAAGAGGGAGTTAGCAAAGTTGTTGTCACTCATTTTCCAGCCAGAGGTGCCTGTGTTCCACCCAAGCGGCAACCTCCGGGTCTAAGCCAATGCAGAAGTGCCTTTAACCTGCATTCTTTCTAATAGCCGGCATGGGGCCACTTCACTGAATGCAAAAAGAAGCCAGATTGTATAGAAGTCTATGAGAACCCTACTTCTCACTTGATCCATTTCCTCAGTAAACCGTGTCCTCACGGGTTTATGGTCGCTAGTTTTAAGTCTTCCTCAATACAGCATGATGTTCATTTTGTGTTGTTCGTGTTTTTGTCTTACAACTTCAATGCTTTCACAGCTTGTTTTCAGTTCATGAAAGTTAATTGTAACATTTTGGTCGTTCAGTTTCCAGTTGTAGTTAGCTCCACCCTCTCAGGTCCCACCCTATCCTTCTCGGACAGGGGCGAAAGAAGCTGACAGTGGAAGACAGGTCTGGAATAAAAAGGTCCTTTTCACAGCAGCCATGTCATGACGGGGCAAACACATGGTTGGGTGGCAAGGCCAGCACTGAAGCACTCTGTGAGGCTCTTTGAGGGGCGGCCAAGGCAAAGAGGCCAGGCAGGTCACTGACAGGGTGTGGGCATGACCGAGTCCTAATCCTTGTGTACCCGCCGGTCATCCTCCTCATCATATAGATCTCAAGGTTTGGAGCACCGGGGAACCGCTGATGCCTCCTTCGCAAATCACCAGCGTCTTTCAGCTCCACTGTTCCCCCCCCCCCATCTTTACACATCATGAAATATGACCAACGCTAGCTGTCACTAAGGAATGAAAATAACTTGAAGAATACTTATCAATTCTTGAAAGACTTTTCCATTTTCTGTCAAACGTACCGCATTGTATGGATCTTATTCATCTGCATCAAGCAAATGGGTGGACACAAACCCAATTCAGACATTACAAAAGTTTGAGGTTGGACAGCTTGACAGTCAGGTGGAAACGCAGCTCGAGTGGTGTTGGCTGTCTCTCCTGCCTTCTTCAGTGCCAAGAGCTTCCCGCCTGTGTCTTTGAGTGTGCAGCAGCCGTGCGAAAACTGACGCCCCTTCTGCTATCATTATTTAGCTACTTAACGCCATAAAGAGATACCGAATAAAAAGAAGAGAATGGGGCCATGAGGCTGCAGTAATGGGCTTGTAATGGACTATAAAACAGCAGTAAAATCCTCAGACTTATCCTCACAGGCCAAATAACACACACAAGCCATATCTCTATCTGCCTCCTCAGACGGGCATAGATCAAACCATAATTATGAATAAACCGTTACAAACATGCAGCCAGACACTTGAATATTATAGAGTTAACCATTCATGTAAGTTTTCTGTATCATCTGCCGTGGTGTAGAAAAGTGTTTCCAATGTGATATTCAATCCACTGGAAAATGTCAATAATCATAATACAGAAAAATAGCATGGAAGAATACAAGCAGGAAAAGATACCGAAGCAGACAATCTATCTCTCTCTTTCTCACACACACACACACACACACACACACACACACACACACACACACACACACACACACACACACACACACACACGATAAAAGAGTCTTTGAGATTTTATCCTGGGGATTATGTTTAAGGGTGCCTCTGTACTTCCTTCTCCACTACATTGATAAAATGAAATATGTTGTGATGATGTCCATTAAACTGCTGTTGGAGATACATTTTCGTTCTTCCAAATGTAATCTCTGAGCCATTCCAAAGTAGTTTTAGATTTCTTTCAGATCCAAGTTTTAATATGCTGACAGATTACATGATTCAAATAAATAATTTCCATTGTAAAAAAAAAAAGTAGATTTTGTTTAGGTTTGAATGAAAGAAATTGATTTAAAACGTAATGTTTAAGCAAATGACATGGATGGATGATGGATACTTCTCCAGTTAAAATGTGTGCACAGCAATAGTTCTAATCTTTCCAGATTAAAGCTCAAGTAGTCCACATTTACAGTAGCAGAGAGGAGACTGAACAGAGAGCAGATCAGATGCTGTTCATTTATTCAAGACTTCCAACTTCTCACAATAGCTAGTAATCTGACTTTGTAATGAACCTCTTCAGTGTTCTGCAATGAATTTGGTTTTCTATTTAAAACAAATCAGCAGCCCGAAACATGCTGGTCTTAAATATATGTCAAGCAGATATGACAAAACATGTTGTACTACCAATCCTACAGAGCATTCAGAAAGTATACATTTCACTGAGGACAAGCTTCCATATGGCTACTCTGCCATAAAACCCTGATTGGTGGAGTGTTGCAGTGATGGTTGCCCTTCTGGAAGTTTCTCCCATCTCCACACAGGGTCTCTGGAGCTCAGTGGCCACCGGGTTCTTGGTCAGTTCTTGTACTAAAGCCCACGATGTCTCAGTTTGGCTAGTTCTAGGAAGATTGCTGGTTGTACCAAACTGCAGCAGAAATGTTTTCCCTTCCCCAGATCTGTGCCTCGACACCACCGTATCTGTTAGCTCTGCAGGCGGTGCCTTCAACCTCATGGTTTTTGCTCTGATCTGCATCAGCAGCTGTGAGACATTATGTAGACATCCAATCAATTGAATTAACTACAGATGGACTCCAACTAAAGGTGTAGAAATATCTCAAGAGGGCTCAAGAGAAATTGCAGGCACTACTAGTGACATAGCAAAGGGTCTGAACACTTTCTGAATGCACTGTAATAAACATTAGAAAAGGTTTTGGTCTGTTATCAGTTCTCCTACTCGTACTTCTTTGTGTTTTCTTGGACAGTGTTTATGTGCTAAGCTGCTGAAAAGACTTATTATATATCAATTAATGAGTTTAGACTGCTAAGTCTTATATTAATTTAGGTAAACTTTGCTATAGACTTTGCACAGATTGAGGTCTGTTACTCTATCAGCGCTTTACCTTGCTGTCAGGCAGCCTTTTCTGACGGGGAGCTGAAGCGGTTATTTCCATCTTTGCTCTCTTCAAATCCACCAGACTCCATCGACAAAAACAGTCATTTTAGCTCTCAGAACACGGGAGTTGCTGGTGTACAGCTGCCTCGATCAGATAGTTTGTGTTATTGTGTGACTTTGGTGTATCCAAACCAACTCATTAATACACAAAAGTCCCCCCCCCCCCCCCTCCAGTCCACAGCAGGACATGGCTTAGCTTCCTGCTGGTACTCCTGTCTGTTTCTCCAAACTGGGAGCGTGCAGACCTCCATCTACAGCAGGTAATACAGTGACTAGGCAGCATGTTCTCAGAGCTCCATGTAGCCAGTGGATATCTGGGCCAAGTCTGCTCATTGTTTACAGTTAGAGCCAAAGAAGCGACGTCTTTGACCAGATTGTTTTCCAAGCAGTTTAATTTGAAGCCTTATAGTCGTCAGATGATAGCCGATGATAATCTGAGATTGCATTTTGGTCAATGTGCTCCGCCTCTTTCGTTCTCCACACGGACTGTTTAGCTTTACGGATTACAAATGGAAACAAGAACGCTTTGGATACCAAACTCTTCTGCATTCATATACAGAATCTGTTTATCCAAAACTAAATTCTACCATCTGTTTTATCTATATGAATCCTCTTTAGATTCCCCTGTAAACTTGAACGGTATAGACTTTGTGACATTGTGACAGGTTGTTTTTCTCCTTATCCACAGGAAAAATAACTAAATCCAAATAGTTGAATGTAAGGGCGCATGCACCCACCACTCTGCAGAGATGATGGGGCATGATGTAACAAACAGTGTAATGACTCACAGCCCCCAGGAACCACAAACACATGAAAAACTCTGAATTCCTGTCACCTCGTCTCCTGTGTCTGGGCTACAGCCTCCGCAGACCTGTCGCATATCATCCCGTAACTCATAACTGTCCCATCAATCTCTTTTTTCCCCAACCACCTAAATAATCTTATAGCAACCCTCAAAGTGAAGTAGAAAGAGGGAAAGAAAATCTTTTTGGTGATTCAAGCTGCAGGCAAGACATCAGAAACTAGACACTCAATTTTAGTTTCACAGTAATCTCTGTGCTTCTACCTGTGATCTGAGCAGGGAGAAACTAAAGCTCTCCCTTGTTTCTGGAGGGCAAAACTTAATTTGTATGCCTTCGGACAAGCGTGTTGTTCTGTGTGTGTGTGTGTGTGTGTGTGTGTGTGTGTGTGTGTGTGTGTGTGTGTGTGTGTGTGTGTGTGTGTGTGTGTGTGTGTGGCTAATAAAGCTGAAGGCACTTTGAGCTACTGGTTTGATTAAAGAGAGTTACTCTGTGTTGTTGTGCGTCCCTCATCCTCATTCCGAGTCTCTTTCTCATTTCCTTTTTTGCTCCGTTACGAAAGCTCGGGAAGAAAGGATCAGAGAGGAGAGAAAAGAAAAGGCAGTAGAGAAAAAGGTGGATGGTTGTTAACCTTTGCAGAGATGCCACTTTGTTGATTTTCCTCCGTTTCATCTTCTACTTCCACTAATTAAAGCCATCAAACACACACACACAGACGCGCTCACAGAGCTACGGGCATTTGTCTGCTAATTAAAACATCTTCTTTCACCTGATCTCTGGTGGCCTCGACTTCTCTCCTCTTTCACTCCATCCCTCTATCGCCACAGCCTTCACTTGTCATTGGTTGTACATCTTGATCATTTAGGAGTCCGCGCCGCTTTTTCTGCTTACAGCATTTTCCACAAGGATGCAGATTGATTCAGGTTTTCAGATGCATTTATTCACTCCTTCCCCTATCCCTCTCAATTTGTCTACCTTCCTCCGCCTCTCCTCTCTCCCCACCGTCACCTCACCTTACCTCTCTCCTCTCTCTCTCTCTGTTGGTGAAGAGACTCAGCCATCATTAGTGACCTACCTCGCCACAGTTTAGCAGACACTCTTGGGAGTGTGGACTCCCTTTCAGAGACCAGAATTTAATTTATTTTGCGAGCTAGTTTGATCTCAGTTTCAGCAGGAAAAGAAAACTTTAAAAGCCTTTATGTGGCATTTCTTAAAGGCAGTTTAAGAAATTTGTTACAACAGTTTTTATAATGAGACATTAACACGGGGAATCATGTCAGACAGAGCTGCTAAATACACTTAAAGGTATTTCCTGTTGAATTATCAATGATAAAAGAAGTGTTTTCCATGCATTCTCACCCTCAGCAGCATCCACCAGGGTTTAGAATTATTTTGCCGTAGCTAATCAAAGCAGCAATATGATGAAAGAGGTTGTCAAATGTTATTGCTGACATCCATAAAAACACTCTTCTTCTGGATTCCAAATGTAGAAAACAAGTGGGATATTCCTCATGTAGCATCATCAGCCTTCTGAAAGGAATCACATACCGTCTTCTATTTAAGCTGCAGCTGAAAATGTATAAAGCTGTTGCTAATTTGATCGAGTCGAGGAGGCAGGTTGACATTGCTGGAGTATGTTAAACTAAATGAATTATGCTTCTGCACAGATGCACCTAAACGTCTATGTGGATCTTGAAGGGAAGGGTATTATGGGTTATGTTATGGTAACATCAGATCACAGAAGCTTGTGGAGAAGCCGATGTGCACATCGTGTAGGACCCTGTGATTTCCACCATTATTGAGATGAATTGAGTATTTGTGTCTTTCTAGCCAAAGAACGCTCACGCAAACAAGACATGGCCATGCTTGCTAGTGACGTTGCGGGTGTAGGGTTGGGGACGTCAGTGCCGAAGCTCCAGCCCTCAGACACTACTGCGCAGACTGTGGCTCCAATTGATGTCGCTGGCTTCACTTTTGTCCGATGGGAGAAAGTGTTGACGCGTCGTCCATCCATATATATATATATATGGATATGGATGTTACCAAGGTGAAGGTTTCCCCCATTCTAATCTGACTCCAGATTGCAAAACCGGGCTCTTAGTATGTGGAAGGTCGTCTTTTGGGGTCTTGTTCACGAGTGACAGTGAGATGGAACACGAGGCCGACAGTCGGATTGCTCAGCAATAAATTGTCATAGTGAACAAAGAGATGAGCCTGAAAGGGAAGCATGCCAGTTACATCCCACCTGAATGAGCTTTAGAAAATGTATTTCCTTTACAAGGTGGTCAGACTCACCTCTTGGTCAAGATGTGTCCTGGAAACACTCGATCCAAGCTCTGATTTCATGCCAACTTGTGTGGCAGATCTCAGACATTGGTCTGGCTGATGGGACTGACTTTAACTACAGGTCTTGTCTGTATCATCTGTAACCTCGCTCATTCTTAGCTCTACCTGCTGCTCCTCTTGTCCTTTCATGTGCTGTTGTCTTCCCGTACCCCCAAAAATCCATAAATGTCCAAATAACAGATTTTTACCAGCGCATGTATTTGGTTTGTACTTAGATTGAAGGAAAATAAACTGTTTTTCAGTCGGCTGAGCAACATGGTCAAAGCAAATTCTCTTTTCTGTCAAAAATCCATAACTCTGCAGGAAGTTCACTTCAACCAATCAGTAAGCAAGTATCTTGCCAATTCCCCCCTCCATCTCCCTGTATCGCACAACCATTTTTTTTTTTCCAGCAACACACACACACACGCACGTGCACACACCCTGCCGAGCAAGAGACTCAGGGTTGGCAGACGAGGAGCGCTGTCATTTGTCAGCGACATCCCAGAGGTAACATAAGGGATAGGCAGCACAAGTGTGTGTGTGTGTGTGTGTGTGTGTGTGTGTGTGTGTGTGTGTGTGTGTGTGTGTGTGTGTGTGTGTGTGTGTGTGTGTGTGTGTGTGAGCTAAATTGAGCGTAGCAGTGATGTTGTATGGAGTGATCAAACAATTGATCCAAAATTTAGTTTGATGCTTCCTGGCCTGAGCTTGAGGAGGAGTGGAGGGAGGAGGAGAGAAGAAGTAGGGAGGGGGAGATAATGGAGAGAGGAGATGCTAAGAAACAGAATAATTGACTTTTGGACATTTGATTGTCTCAATCTGAATACATTTAAATACATTCTTTCTCTTATTACTAGTCATACTAACTGCTGAAAGGAGCCCGGTGTCTAAAGTATAATGTTTGTGGAGAGACTTATTAACTACGCAGCTTCAGTTAGTCCTGTGTAATACACTACTGCCATCCAGTGGTGAGCCAGTGGAATCACTTCTTTCCTACATACAGTATTTTAATATCAATTACTTTTAATTGGGACAAACTCATTTTTGGGCTTTTACATTCAACATCCACAAATATTAAAACAAATACTTGTTTGGAAAACTGAGTGTAGAAAAGCAATTACAAAGAAATGGCTTGACCCAGAGACCCCATCTACAGAGGACTGGATAATATCATTTATGAAATCTTTGTAATAGAACATTTTAGCTTCTTCATGAGGCTTCAGGAAATGTAATTTGTGGAAAATATATATTTATAAATTTCCCTGAAACACCTTTCTGCTGTTTTCATTTATTTACATGTATTTTTTTAAGTCCTAAATGAAAAACACCACAAGTTCTATTTTTGTTGTATAGTGTGTCCTTGCAGATCCTTGCAAAGGATTAATTTATCTAAAATAAGGCCTTAATTGATATATAAATGTCTTAAATCAATCTTTAAAAGTCTTAAAATGATAAGACATGGGAGGTAGGATTGTATTGATATTGCTTTTGACATTGCATTGTAAAATCTAATCTAAAATGCCTCTCGGATAAACGTCACGCAGATCTTGATAGCATACGTTTTGTGTTGAATTGCTCTTAAATATCATTTTAAGTGGCATTAAAAAAAACTTGAATCTTAAATCTAACTTGCATTAGGCTGTATGAAGCCTGGTTCTATAATTACATTCTGAATATGAAAATATGGATAGTTCTGTAAAAGTATTCCAGCTAAAGATGAAATAAACAATGCTCAGAAACATAGTACATAATTAAAAGGATATGATATTTTCCTGTGCTTAGTTTCTATGCACTTTGGACATCTTGTCTGCTTCATCACTATTCACTCAAACACACACATAAAGCAGAGACACTTAACACATTGAAAACACACACACACACACACACACACACACACACACACACACACACACACACGCACACCAGTGCAGCCATATTATCATCCATTATGCTGTGATCTCCACTAATAGGCCACTCCAGTGGCAAGCTAATTCAAGAGACTGATTAGCATAAGTGAGCTATGGCATTCATTAGCCTTATCAAGGATTCATAAAGCTGAGCAAAATGAATGGGATCCTCCACACGCTGTCCAAGACGAGCAGTGAAGGCTGCGTTTTCTCTGCACTGACACTGATACACACGTAAACACTATAAGCAATATAAAGTATGAAACACAGGCAGCACGGTCGTCTCTTTCTGCTAACATGGCGGTTTATTAAGAAGTTAAACATAAAGTAAGGTATAACAGGCGTTAATAAATGTTTCTGCATTAGTGGGGCACTAAAGAGATATGCACCAGCAGCTTAGTGGGCTGTAGGGCAGTGCAATTACAGAGTCAATAAAATGCTCTTAGTGTTCCACAATAAATATTTTTGTTTACTTGAAATGTTTGTCTGGTGGGCCAAATTAAATTTCATACAAGGGGCGGATACAAGCTTTATTTTTCCATTTCATTAACATTGTGAGATATGGCGTGGCCTTGGAGTGCTCTTCTGGTTAATGACTTTATATTAAGAATGCATCAAATGACCACAGATAATTATCACTCCCATCGCTGCGGTTTCCCTTCAGTTCTATTTAGCATTTTAGCATCTTTAGCTTTGTTGTTTTGGTTTTACACCCTGCAACTTTGTTTTGTTTCACTCACTCATCAGCGTTGTTGCAAGCAAGCAGCCGTTTTTACAAAACTAACTGTACACTTCCTGCTGAGCAACAAACTGCAGTCAGGCGAAGTTAGCAACTAGCTGGTGAACGTAGTGGACTGTTGAGCAGTTAGAGGGGCAGATATTTCCTCAGGAGTCTTTAGAGACCAAAACAGAGCTAAAAGTTGACTCTAAATTGCTGCTAATGTTGCTGCTAGGTGTATAATTTGGCAACAGTTTTCTAACGTGAACAATAAGAAATGTGCAAGTTGATAACATAGTAATGTTGAAGGTCACTGCTCCCAAGTGGTTAAAAAATAGGGTTCAATTAGGAAACCTGTTTTACAGGGGCATGTACTTATTGATTTGGTATTGTTTGTCTAGAAAGTATGGGGCATGCAAAGGACAATTAAAAAAAGAAATTTGGTCCAGCAGACTTTACACATTTGTTTTACTCCCACAACTAGTTAATTGAGCTTGATGTGTAAAATTGATGCAGTTCCCTTTTAACAACGACTAAAATCTGACCAGTGTGCACTTAAAGGAATACTTCACCCACAAAATGACACTCAACCCGTGGTACCTTTACTTTTTGAAGAAAACGTTGTTTTTCTGGCATGCCTCCAGAGAATGAGGATCAAAATACGGAGAAAAGTCTTGATGAATCAAAGTAAACGGGGGTAAGTAAGGTTTTAGGGAAAAAGTATGTTTGTGAAGTAGGGAGCATATGATTGGATAAATGAAACTTGGGTTCTACTGTACGAGTTGCGTCAGAGTTTGTAAACGGATGTTTTGATGTTGTTAAATGCGCCCCCCCCCCCCCCCCCCACTTGCTTCAGTTCATCAAGACTTTTCTCCCTTTTTAGATTCTTCGTTCACTGTGAAGGCTTGCGAGAAAAACTACGTTTACTTTAAGAATTCAAGGTAACACGGTGAGTAGTTGATATACAAATGATCATTTTGTTCATTTTTCCTTTAGCATTGCTGGCTCCAGGCTGGACACTGACAGGGGAGGTGCAACACAAGACCTCTCTGGTCTCTTCTTGTGTTTTGGGTCGGGCTGCCAGAAAGTTAAGGACCATAAAATTAGTTTGGAGCAATAAATTGTTTAAACCAGCCGAGGAGCTTTTTGACTGGACAATCAAGTTTTGGATGAAGTTGCCAGCCATGCTATGCTGCTGTGGCCTTCCTGAGTCACTGTAATGCTGAGTGGGATTTTGTGTGTGAGTGTGTGTGTCGGTATATTGACACTGGGGTGTCTGGTTGAGTAATGGGGGCGTAGCAGAGTTTAGATGGCTTCTATCCTCCTTCCTATCCAATGCTTGAGAAGGTCATCACTCATACAGACAGAGGGAACGAGAGAGAGAGTAAGAAAGAGAGACGGTACTCATCCAGGCAGGAAAGAGAGTGAGAGGTATGTGTGTGTGTGTGTGTGTGTGTGTGTGTGTGTGTGTGTGCGTGCGTGCGTGCGTGCGTGTGCAAGCGAGGGAGCATGAATGAGACGGAGAACAGAGGGATGGTAATGAGAAAAGATGAGTATCCTCTTTTAGGATGTTGTAACAGTGGCCTCCAACTTCCTGGTATCCATTTATTTTCACATTTTTTTATTTGAATATGCTGATATTACTTCCCAGCACTATAACATATGTAGCTCAGCCACTACACACCTGTAAAGTAAGCCTCATTAAACACTACAAACAGTCCAGTCTGTGCCATCACATCCAGTCACCTGGCCATCGAGTGCTCACACTTGGTTACTGTCTGAATAGATCTGGTGGATAATCCACATCTTGGAGTCGTGCTGTTACTTGTCCTGCTGTATTTAAATCCTAGTTGGAAAATCCAACACCAGACATTTGATGCTTACATTTAGTATGTTGTCAGGGAATCAAACCCTGAACAGATGACAGATGATAAGAAACTGGAAGGCTGTAGTGGTTTGTTTTGTTTTCATTTGTTCGGTTTGGGATGGGATGACGCAGGCCAGCCTTAAATGGAAGTCTTTACTTTCACTGAGCAGCAGAGAAAAGGAATTATTCAGGCTGTGATTTAGAGACAAATCCTGGAGCGGCTCCACAGACACTGAATAATGTACTGACTGCTCAAGACTTCACTGGGAACATTTGCTGTTTAACAGCAGGGAGCCCTAAATACTGTACAACTTGAGAATTGAATATCTCAAACAAGAAGACCGAGTCTACAGCCGCACTATTAGCTCTGTGAGGCTGTACCGACACACTGCGATGCTTTGAGCTAAACGCTAACGTCTCAAAATGACAATACGGACGTCTCAGTGTCTTGACTGCTGAAGACCTGACTGCTATGAAGAGATCTACTTTATCTCGTTTCAAACTCAAAACACTTCACACACCCAAGTGCAAAACACCTCATATATCAATCAACTTTTGCACCAAATGACACACTTCATTCATACGACCAGATGTCTTTGTCCTTTGTGCTTAATCTAAGGCACTTTCACCTTTAGAGGGCTTCGTTATAATCGTTATTCTGTATGTAGAGAAGAGATGCTTCAAGTCTACAGAAACATTTGCAACAACACAAACACACTGTTGAAACTAAACCTCCTTATTTTTCTCAGCGACAGAGCAACATCTGCACAGCACATACAGTTTACATTACAGTTGTAAATAGGCAAAAGCTTCCCCGGCGCCCGAGTGTCATGACCAGCCCTGTTGATTATTGCTGCTTCCTGTGTCTCACTGAACATTAGACCCTTCCACCATTATGTCTATGCCTCTCAGTCCTTTAGATCAGTGGTCAGTGTAGCTCTGAAGCAGCTTGTTCTCGTCTTTGTACCAATGTGTTCAGAGTTTTGGAGACTCGCTCTCTGAGTGTCAGTTTAGTATGGGAGCAATTGAAAAGAAACTTTAAAGAACAGTAGAATTTTCAGACTGAATACTACTCTCTGTGACTTGGACATTAATGCTGTGCTATTGGCAGATGATGCATTACCTTGAGTGCAGATGTTTAATATTTAATGGCATTTTTAACACTAAGTGATGGGTATATGGGTTGTGTTTTATTTCTGTATTTAATACAATTACAAAAAGTTATTTTCCAGTCTTCTCAACCTCTGTTCAATATGAAGACAGCCAGACAGATGAGAGTGTATCGATCGTTTTACACACATTAATGAAAGGGGAAGCACTAATGTTTACCTGAGCATAGGGCTTTTAAACATGTACATAGAGTATATATAATATTGGACATTGAAAGTATGGCAGACTACTTGCAGATGGAGTTTTATGTAATATCAAAAGTGTTGGAGAACATCTGATTAAAGTTTTGTACATGTAAGTGTGATGACTTGTATGATAGGATGCAAACAATCAAAAACTCACAGTTCATATATTTAAAATATCATTTATTCATTTATAAAATAGACATCAGATAGTGAATCTGACGTTAACGATTTCACACAAATTAGAATAACTTTTCAGACATTCATAATGACGTGTCCATCCATTACAAAGCCTGTAATCAACAAAAAGCAGAACTCTGTCTGTCCGTCACATAGCTCGAGAACTGTTCATCCGTCCACTTCACACCTGCTGGGTGTATTGCTGGGCACCTCGGGGAGTGCAGTGTCAAATTTGGTGCAATTTGGACACGTGACCCGTTCCATATAAATAAACAAGCGAGCAGCAGGGGGCGGGGCTTGAGGGCTCTGCAGCCTTAGTCGAGCGTGTCGTCCACAGCGGGCCTTCGCAGGCCGCGGCACATTGACTGCAGTTCCCTTTTGCTCCTGAATAACTAACGATGCAAGCAGCAAAGCCCCAGGCCAAGCACACAGCCCTTTCTGAACAACCATGTTTTGTAAACCAACCACGATCTCGTGATTTAAAAACAGAGGGGCGGCCGGGTTAAGACGAGCGGCCTTGTGGGGGCGCGCCGCTACGTCGCTAACTGCTCCCTCCTTGATTGTTGGTCCAAACAGTGCAGTGTGTCGGATGTTTCTGGCCGTATCCAGGGATCCGTGGAAACAGTTTCTACAGAGCTTCGATGGTTACGATTGTGAAGAGAAAATCGGGGAGGGGAGGAGTTGTCATCAGACAAATCCACTGGACCTAAAGAACGGGAGCAGAGAGACAGAGGGAGACGCTAAAATAATTAAATACCAAACTTAGATACCCACCTCGCTTAAAACCAGCCACACGGCATGAACAGCAACAGAACTCAGTGTTTAATATCTAAACAAATGGCAACGCTATTCTTTATCCGACTACAATCTGCAGTTCCCTTGGTCAACTGTGTTTGCAGTAGTTAATGAACCCTCGTCTGAATTAAAACTCTACGTTTGGGATCTAATGGGTTTCAGAAGCCATCTATAAAGAATACTATACTGCATTCCTGGAAAGCTGCTTTGCTAATATTTGCATTCGTGCAACAAAACTGGAATAATTACATAATATATAAGAACCAGCAGAACTGAATCTTTCAAGTCGTACCAGCTGTGTTGCCACGACGACTGAGAGCCATCAGACGACTTGTCCTGTGGCTGCTCCTCCCCTCGCCGCTGGGCTCTGCTTCCTGCTGCAGTCTGTCATCATGTTGGCTGGAAGCAGCTCCATCCTGAAACAAGCAGAGGACATGAAATTAAAAATTGTGATTAAGGAAAAACAATTGAAGTTGTAGCTTAGTTAATCATTGACGTGTTTGAGCTGACAGGCCACATGGTGAGGTGTGTGCGTGTGCGTGGCAGAGTACCTGTGGGTACCGTGGCTGTTTGGCCAGCCTCCTCCTCTCCCTAGCTGACAGCTGAGGGGCTTTGTCAAACTCTGGGGTGTGCGGCACTGGGAAGGCATCACCTAGGCGGTCTCAACACACAACCAAAAAACAAATTAGTCACTGTTCCAATCCTCTAGAATTTTTTTGAAAGGCACAATGAGTAGGATTTTCCTTAAAAACAATGTATAGACTCATACAAAGATAATCCCTCTCAATCATCACTTATGACCCACTCATAAAGTGGTGTCTGTATCTACAGAGACGCTGCAGCCATCTGCCTGGATTTTTCTTTTCCTGTGCATATCTGAGCGCCAACCTCTATAAAAACATAGCAATCAGGTGGCAGATCCAAACCGTAACCTACAAATCCTACTCATTGTGCCTTTATCATGGGGATTCTGGATACTTAGATAAATATCTGTTAAATTGTTTGTTTTTTATTGAGTTATACTTAATATATGCAGAGCTCTGTTTTAGGGTTAATTTAACTTTAAAGGATTTCAAGCTGTAAAGATTCATAATTAAGTAACCAGGTGTATCTCTTAAGTCATGGAAACACTGAATCCGTTTGAGATGAAAGTATTGTCAAAATGTCTGCTCCTCCATGATGCAAGATGAAAAATGTTGCAAGTCTTTAATTAAATAATGACAGTAAAAATGCCTTTATAATAACATTTGTATCATGGTGGTCTTACCAATGAAAGCACTCTCTGACTCCAGCAGAGAACATCTTGCAGACCCCCCCATCACACTCCTCTGTAACATAAACACAACTCTGTTCACAAATCACCTCCAATAGTTACCAGTTAGTTATTACAGTACAAGTAAACCAGATGGAATCAGGAAGAGAATATTTGCAACTGAACTGGATTTTTTTCAACTCACCAGATAATCATTTTGATGTGGTGGGGTTAGGTCAAAATAATCTGCAACACAAGAAGAACATGATTTAATTTCTGTTTTTGTAATACCACAGATATATCAATAGCCATAGACGCCGTTCACAACTGGCATTAACACATACAGTAATCTTCTTCTGGATATCCTTTCTGAGGGAGGAAAAAGGCATGTTGACGCAGGTGTGAAGAAGTAGTAGTAGTAGTGATAGTAGCAGTAATAGTGACAGTAGTAGTGACAGTAGCAGTAGTAGTGACAGTAGCAGTGACAGTAGCAGTAGTAGTGACAGTAGCAGTAGTAGTGACAGTAGCAATAGTAGTGACAGTAGCAATAGTAGCAGTAGTAGTGATAGTAGCAGTGATAGTAGTAGTAGTAGTAGTAGTAGTAGTAGTAGTAGTAGTAGTAATAGTAGCAGTAATAGTGACAGTAGTAGTGACAGTAGCAGTAGTAGTGATAGTAGCAGTAGTAGTGATAGTAGCAGTAGTAGTGACAGTAGCAATAGTAGCAGTAGTAGTGATAGTAGCAGTGATAGTAGTGATAGTAGCAGTGATAGTAGTAGTAGTAGTAGTAGTAGTAGTAGTAGTAGTAATAGTAGCAGTAATAGTGACAGTAGTAGTGACAGTAGCAGTAGTAGTGATAGTAGCAGTAGTAGTGATAGTAGCAGTGATAGTAGTAGTAGTAGTAGTAGTAGCAGTAGTAGTGACAGTAGCAGTAGTGACAGTAGCAGTAGTGATAGTAGTAGTAGTGATAGTAGCAGTAGTGACAGTAGCAGTAGTAGTGATAGTAGCAGTAGTAGTGATAGTAGCAGTAGTAGTGATAGTAGATAGTAGCAGTGATAGTAGCAGTAGTAGTGATAGTAGATAGTAGCAGTGATAGTAGCAGTAGTAGTGATAGTAGCAGTAGTAGTAGTAGTAGTAGTAGTAGTAGTAGCAGTAACAGTAGCAGTAGTAGTGATAGTAGTAGTAGTGACAGTAGCAGTAGTAGTGATAGTAGCGGTAGTAGTGATAGTAGATAGTAGCAGTGATAGTAGCAGTAGTAGTGATAGTAGCAGTAGTAGTGATAGTAGCAGTAGTAGTGATAGTAGTGACAGTAGCAGTAGTAGTGACAGTAGCAGTAGTAGTGATAGTAGCAGTAGTAGTGACAGTAGCAGTAGTAGTGATAGTAGCAGTAGTGACAGTAGCAGTGATAGTAGCAGTGATAGTAGCAGTGATAGTAGCAATAGTAGTGATAGTAGCAGTAGTAGTGATAGTAGCAGTAGTGATAGTAGCAGTGATAGTAGCAGTGATAGTAGCAGTGATAGTAGCAGTGATAGTAGCAGTAGTAGTGATAGTAGCAGTAGTAGTGATAGTAGCAGTAGTAGTGATAGTAGCAGTAGTAGTGATAGTAGCAGTAGTAGTGATAGTAGTAGTGATAGTAGCAGTAGTAGTGATAGTAGCAGTAGTAGTGATAGTAGCAGTAGTAGTGATAGTAGCAGTGATAGTAGTAGTGATAGTAGCAGTAGTAGTGATAGTAGCAGTTGTAGTGATAGTAGCAGTTGTAGTGATAGTAGCAGTAGTAGTGATAGTAGCAGTAGTAGTGATAGTAGTAGTAGTAGCAGTAGCAGCAGCAGTAGTAATAATAATAATCTTTATTTGTATAGCACCTTTCATATAAGAATAGCAGTGATAGTAGCAGTAGTAGTGATAGTAGCAGTGATAGTAGTAGTGATAGTAGCAGTAGTAGTGATAGTAGCAGTGATAGTAGTAGTGATAGTAGCAGTAGTAGTGATAGTAGCAGTAGTAGTGATAGTAGCAGTAGTAGTGATAGTAGCAGTAGTAATGATAGTAGCAGTAGTAGTGATAGTAGCAGTAGTAGTGATAGTAGTAGTAGTAGTGATAGTAGCAGTAGTAGTGATAGTAGCAGTGATAGTAGCAGTGATAGTAGCAGTAGTAGTGATAGTAGCAGTGATAGTAGTAGTGATAGTAGCAGTAGTAGTGATAGTAGCAGTTGTAGTGATAGTAGCAGTTGTAGTGATAGTAGCAGTAGTAGTGATAGTAGCAGTAGTAGTGATAGTAGTAGTAGTAGTAGTGATAGTAGTAGCAGTAGCAGTAGCAGCAGCAGTAGTAATAATAATAATCTTTATTTGTATAGCACCTTTCATATAAGAATTGCAGCACAAAGTGCTTCACAGCAAAAACATAACAATTAGTACAAGGACAGAATAAGAGCATTTACAGTACAATAATAACAGTGTAGATGTAAATGAGTCTGAAGTACCATTATAGAAATAGCCGAATTAAAATAGTATAAAATAACATTGGATTTCACGCCTAGTTTCCGTATCTGTGCCGTACTTAACGACCCTACTGCCGGGAAATCACATTCATCACACCATTCTTGTAGTCTTGCCAGGTTTTTAAGTGTCTACAACTCTCCGCTCCATACTTTAGCTTCATCAAAAACTCAAGTGGGCTTTCGACTTCTCTGGTCAATACTTTACTTCCCTTTGTCCCCGTTGTACAAAGTAAGCTAAAACACAATCGTCACTGTGGGTCCCAGATTTTGTTTATGGTAAAATCCAGATAAAACCGTTATTAAACACGGTGGTTTAACCTTTTCAGTCTAAGGCAATATCTGACTACTAGTCTTCTCTGCTGTGACTAGTATGTTTCTGTCAGCTATCCCTTAGGCTAAAGGAGTTCAATATTTGACCACTCGTCTTCTCTGCTGTGACTCGTATGAAATACCTCTATCAAAACCATTTCTTCATCAACGCCAAGCAGGTCCATCAAGAAGCAAACAACAAAAAACCCACAAATTAAACTAAAACGCGTTATGGTAAATAGGGTCAAACATATATGATTTCTCGTTTCTTTCTCAGTTACCGAGAAAGCTCGGCTGCAGCTGTCGGCAGCGAATCCGTGCAGGCTGGTGTCGCAGCTGCGTGTCACGAGCATAACCGTGACCTGAGGCCTTCGTTTCTGATGGCACGCTTTCTCCTTTATTGCCGTTTATTTAATAAATTCTGTGTTATGTAAAGTGGTATTACAAATAAAGAGCTCTGACCGTCGTGGACTGTCGATCTCTGGCTGCTCTGGTGATATGGATCCCTGTAGTCCCGCCTCCTCCTACTGGCCACTCCCAGTTCCTCCAATTTAGGAACCTCACTGAAGCCCAGTCTGGACTCGCCGTCTGACATAACACACAAACAAACCAGTCACAGATAATAATATTGCTTTGCAGTAGAGTAAACTAACACTGTAAGACTGTGTTACCTGTGTATTTAAGCTGAAGGGAGTCGTGGATTCGCAGAAGGTTTCTGCGCTCTGTGTTTCTAGAGTTTGGCCTTCGGACCGGCGCCTGGAGCCGCAGCCTGGCCATATCAAACACGTCCACCGGGGGGCGCTCCCGATGTCTGCACGAAGAAAGATAAGAACACACACATAGCTACTCCACAATCTCTCAATGTAACCACAAGCAACTGCTGCAGTACCCCCAGTAAACTGAGATTAAATATCTAAATTTGTGATGCACAGCAACAGATCTACCAGTTTATCCAATGTGTAGTGGGATGTATGCATAAGCACTGAATGTTAGGAACCTAGACATGTTCCAACGCTGCACTTTGCGTTTAATGTCTAAGCTTACAGTGAGGGTGATGTCTGGATCTGACCTGTCACTCAGAGGAGAGTCTAGTCCCTCCCACTCGCTCTCCTGCAGACGATCTTCCAGACGCTTCTGTTCACTGCGAAGCTGCCGACGCAGCGCTGACAGCTCACTGAACACTTCGCGCTGGTCACCTGCAAACACACACACAGTCTACATCTGCTACAGTGTGATCACAAAAAATACCAATTCTCAGTACCAAGCTTAAACTACTAGATAATATCACAGATATGTAATATTTAGTCAAAGATCCAGGCACTGTTGAGCAAGCTGTACTTCTTGTTGAAACATTTTAACACCATCCATGCAGTGTCTTAGTGACATTTGTAACTGCCTAGCTAATACAGCACCTGCAGCGCGGAGCTGATTCCTACGAGCAGGGACAGGAGGGGACTCCAGGCCGGACAGAGAGCGCTCCTGAAACACAGAAAGTGAAAAGGTATGAAAATCAAAGATACCCAAAGGGGGAGGGAACACATCCAGGGAAGTACTTGCTTAGAACATTTATACAGAGACAAAAGGTTTTTGCCAAGAGAGTGTGTGTGTGTGTGTGACTCACAGACAGGGGGGCAGTAGACTGCTGGCTGTCAACAGTGGGGGGTCTGGGGGTGTACTGGTGTCGCCCGTGTCTCTTCTGCAGCGTGGGGATTGGAGGGGAGGGCTCCCTGCAGACCTAACGACACACAGTCAAAATATATTGTGTGTATGTATGTGTGTGTGTGTATATATATATATATATATATATATATATATATATATATATATATATATATATAGATATATATATATATATATAGAGCTGCGAGTTACTTGCTTACAGGTTTTTAGAGAATTGGCACGATAATATTATATAATAATTAAATAGTAAAATGTGTAATAGTAATTACATAATTTAAAATGATATTCAACACTTTCTAGACTTCCACCAGTGAACGAACCTCCTCCACCCGAGCCTGCCTCTCCCTCTCATACTGCCTCCTCACTGCTTCCCTCTCCTTCTCTTCCGCTTCATTCTTCTTCCTCTCCACTTCCTTCTTCCTCTGCTCAGCCAGCTGAGTCAGCTCTTCATTCTTGGCCTTTTGCTGAGAGACAGAGAGGAAACGGAGCGAGGCAGCGACAGATAAGAGGTGAAAGAGGGGAAGTTTTACTCCTAACATTTAATGAAATGCAAATGTTATCACATTTTCCTGTGGTCTTGCATTTCCAAATAATTTTAAAAAGGATGAAGTGCAATTATTAAACACGTGTGTAAAGCCTCCTCACCTCCATTTCCTTGCGTTTCTTCCTCTCTTGCTCTTCATCATACTCCCTCTGGATGTGAGCCCTCTGCTCTGCCAGCCTCTTCTCTTCCCTCTCCTCCTCCAGCCTCTTCTGTTCCCTCTCCTCCGCCTTTTTCAGCATTTTCTCATCAATCTGTAACCAAACCCAGATTAATGACGCAACGTAAACCCATTAACACAACCACCAAAACTTGCAGGCTGAAGCAAGTTTCTAGCAAGGCACGAAACAAACCTGTTTCTGGTTGGTGCTGGTGAACTCTAATTTACTTGCAATTCTACAAGCCACAAGCTAAATTTCAGAGAAAAGTCATCGGTCTGCAAAAGTGACGCTCACCAAGCCTGCCATAAAACACAGCCAGTAGGAGAAGTAGCAGTGTTTAAAGAGTTACCTGCTGTTTGAGGTAAGCTTTGTACTTGTCCTGCTCGTGGAGCTGTTGTTGGGTGGGCTGGTTGGTAAACACGTTGCCTCTGGCAAACTGGGGGGTTTGGACATGAGTGAAACCTACAAAGAGACGGAAACATAAAGTTCTACGTGAGGAGGACCAAAGACTTATTTTCTATCTAATAATCTCCCTGAGCAGTAGCTGATGACATCAGTACCATAAACCTGCATTTAATAGCCCGGCCTTTTATTTGCTTCAATCACTCAACCGGCGTATATTTGGGACAGGCCTTCATTCCTTCATTCCTTCATTCATCAGGCTTCGGAGCATGCTACAGTACCGAAAATGCTCTGACTAAAATAATTAGTGACCTCAAACTAAACTCTGATACAAATAAGGTCTCAATTCTTATCCTGCTAGACCTGAGCGCAGCATTTGACACGATCGACCATGACATCCTAATTAATAGTCTAGAAAAACTGGTTGCTCTTTCTGACTGTGTATTAAACTGGTTCAGAACATATATCAAAGGGAGAAAGTATTTTGTCAGGCTTGGAGATCATGTGTCAGAGAAGCATGATGCCCACTTTGGAGTTCTACAAGGGAGCTGCCTCGGTCCATTACTGTTCTCCCTCTACATGCTACCACTGGGGGACATCATTAGAGAACAAAATGTGTGCTTCCATAGCTACGCGGATGACACACAGCTGTACATCTCTGCTGAACCAAATGATACTACAGCTGTTAACTCCATCACCACCTGTCTGTCAGCAATAAATACATGGATGAGCAATAATTTCTTAAAATTAAATGAGAACAAAACTGAAATCCTACTAGTAGGTCCTGTAACAAAAAGAGAGATGATGCTGAATAACATGGGGAAACTTACTCCTTTGATTAAACCTGAAGTCACAAGTCTTGGTGTTATCAAAGACTCAGATCTAAGCTTTAAATCCCACATAAACAAGGTGACAAAAACATCATTCTTCCACCTTAGAAATATAGCTAAAATCAGACAATTTATAAATCAAAAGGATGCTGAAAAACTAATCCATGCTTTTATCTCAAGCCGACTCGATTACTGTAATGCACTCTTTACCGGCCTCCCAAAAAAAACAACGGAGAGACTTCAACTCATCCAAAACGCTGCAGCGAGGCTGCTGACTAGAGCCAAGAGGAGAGACCACATCAGTCCAGTGTTAGCCGCTCTACACTGACTTCCAGTAACTTTTAGAATTGACTTTAAGGTCCTCCTTCTTGTATACAAAGCCCTAAACGGAACCGCACCAAGTTACACTGCCAACTCTCTAATCAACTATGTGCCCCCAAGAACATTACGATCATCCACGACTTCTTTTGGATGTTTCTGGGAACATTTAATAAATCAAACTGGGGATGCAGTCTTTTGCAATTATGCACCAAAGTTATGGAACACTTTACCTGCAGACATTAGGGAGGCAAGCTCGCTCAATATCAATAAAACACATCTCTTTACTTTAGCCTTTTAATGGTGATATTTTATATCTCTTTACTTTAGCCTTTTAATGGTGATATTTTATATCTCTTTACTTTAGCCTTTTAATGGTGATATTTTATATCTCTTTACTTTAGCCTTTTAATGGTGATATTTTATATCTCTTTACTTTAGCCTTTTAATGGTGATATTTTATATCTCTTTACTTTAGCCTTTTAATGGTGATATTTTATATCTCTTTACTTTAGCCTTTTAATGGTGATATTTTTTATCTTTTTATCTTAGCCTTTTAATGATGCCACTTTAAACTAATTTAAATGCTTTCATAAATTTTTGCCATGCCTGGTTTAACATTGAATGTGTAAAGGTAACTGAGATGAATTTCACCACGGGAAAAAGAGGAAGTTTCTCCGATAAATGTGTATTGGAGAAAAGCTGGCTTTAACCGAAGGGAGTAAACCAGTTGAAGGGCCACAAGGGCGCATTGTTGATCTCATGCTTTCAAAATATGGCTCCGACAGTTTAAAACATTTACAATAATGGTGTAATGAATGTGATTTCCAGTAGGGTAGGGTCGTTAAGTACTGCACAGATAGGGAAACTAGGCATGAATTCCAATGTTATTTTATACAATTTTAATTCTGCTATTTCATCTGCTATTTTAATTCAGCTATTTTTATACAATTTTAATTCTGCTATATTATACTATTTTAATTCTGCTATATTATATTATTTTAATTCTGCTATATTTAATTCTGCTATATTATATTATTTTAATTCTGCTATATTATATTATTTTAATTCTGCTATTTCATCTGCCATTTTAATTCAGCTATTTTTATACAATTTTAATTCTGCTATATTATACTATTTTAATTCTGCTATATTATATTATTTTAATTCTGCTATTTTATCTGCTATTTAATCATTTACATCTACACTGTGATTATTGTACTGTAAATGCTCTTATTCTGTCCTTGTACTAATTGTTATGTTTTTGCTGTGAAGCTGCAATTCTTGTATGAAAGGTGCTATACAAATAAAGCTATTATTATTAGTCCTTTCACACAAAACGCTTGCTCAGCAAAGAAGAGGAAAAATCCTAATAAATATAGTTATTTAAACCACTATGAATATTACGTGTATAAAAACAAGGCAATCAAGTAACATATAAATTACGGATCATTCATTTGATCTAGCTTTGAGACGGTTAACGAGGCTCTTTTTCACCCAGCACACCAACACAACGCCTTCCTTTACCCTCTTTAGAACACACCTGCCCGTCGGCAACGAGCCTGTTTGGCATACCAAAAAGGAAAAGGGGTGAAAACTTAACAAGTTTTGTAGCCAGCATGGCAACAAAAACAAGCAAACCCAACAACTTTTGATGAAGGAAGTCAGCAGACAGTGAGCACCGGACTTCACATGACAATATTAACAACTTGGATTCACTTTTCTGAATAAACGTTTTGTAAAAGGAGGGGAGTCTCTCTTGTTTACCATGCTGATACATCTGAATGAATCCTCCTTTGGTCATCATGGTTTCAGTAACACTAGCTGAACTATTGAACTGTGGAGATTCTAACCGACGTAACGATGTGTGGCATGTCCATATTGACAAAAGTTACCTGCCGTCTAATTGAGACCTGAATTTATTTGTCGAAACACTCGGCGAGTAAAAAGGGACTTGGGTTTAACTGGGGCTCCATTAACAACCATAATATACCATTTTATGGTATATTAGAAGATGCCACAGTCGGCAGAGCAGTTTGTGTCCATCTGTTTTCTTTGTGTTTCACATTGCTTTGATTAAGTATCTCTGCTGCTAATCAAATGTTTCATGTCTTAGTGCAGACTGTGATGCTAAAAAAAGAAAAAGAAAAAAAGAAAGATGGTTACGGTACCAGAGAGCCTGTCACTAGTGTCATGGCTACTGCGCTCTGCTACAGTACCAGAGACCCTCTCGTTGGGGTCCGGCAGCTCCGCCCGGTGGGCCGTCACTGTGGCCGTGGCTCTCCTCTGCCACTGCTCCGGGTTGATGTAGGCCTCCTCGTTCAGTTTGTGCATCTGGTGGAGGTCAGCTGGTCACAAGAAGGGGAGGTAAGAACTTATCAATCATGGCAAGAGTGTGATCTAAAACAGACACTACACTGGGACCTACCGATAAGGTTTCCAGTGCTGTCTCTGAGTGGGGCTCCCCCCCCCCCTCGACCCCAGGGCTGGTGATTCTTCATGTCGGCCTCCAGCTTGGCCTCGTAGCGCTCCCTCTCCTCGCTCTCCACACGCTTCTGCTCCTGCTGCTCCTGGATCTACAGTACAGTATTTTCTAGGTCATTTCTCAAAGGACATTTGTTGTTCTCCAAACATTAAGACATGTTCTTCATCAGCTGCTCATCTTCTTCACAACAACAACTTCTCCTGCTTTGTACGAGTTTACATTGTAAAGCTGGTTAAAGATTGCTTTTTGTGTAAAAACAAATAAAACCTTTCAAACATAAAGATACGATACATGTTCGTAATAGTGTCATCTGAAACCAAAACAAACAAAAACCTGTCAATGATATCTCTCAGATAGCAGGTCAAACAGGAGGGAAATGAGCTGTGGATGCCGAGCCATGATGGGACCTGGGAGGAGAGCTTAGTGTTCGCTCTATCGACTGCAGGCACGTCTCATTCAGTGTGGGGTTCTCCTCAGGCTACACTATTCAAAGTCTGAGCTTCACAAGATGTTTCCAGACATTTTCCTTTCAAGGTGATAAATGCAATATAGTAAAGAGAAATCTCCTCCATAGCTTCGCTCTCTCTCCCTCGACAGAGATATTGGATAAAGAAATCTTCCAAAAAATGGATTCTGATATTCTTAACATCCACATGTACTTCAGATTCAACCTCTGTGTATAGAAAGAGCCCAGCAGCAACACATAAAAGAAATGAGGCTGTGGCTGCTTGAAACTATTGTTTTAGTTTAGTTTGTTTGACTGAAAATTAGACCGTATTATCATGTCCTACATCTTCAATCACTATCAATAAAACATACTTGACAAAAATAAAATGTGGGCTGCAGGTGGAACTCAAGAGCCATCGGTTCTAAAAGTGTGTGTGTCCCACAAGGCACAGAGCATCAGACACCACACTCCCTGAACATGCAACAGGAATTATATAGGGCGGCACCGAATGAAGCTTTATTCATAACGTTGACATTCAAATTCTAAAACAACATTTGAGTGCTGCGCACCTTCTTTTTTTTCCCGCATGTCTATTCATCAAGTTTAACTCGTACTTTTTTTATACAACCAAATATTCTATCATCCATATTTAATGGTGTTTAGCCTTTTTAAAAACAATATTTTCACTGCGGCCAAAACACTGTTTGCATTACAGACGTTTTAAATGTGAAAGTGATTTGGTACATTTGGTACAGCCCTTCTAACAGAGGCCGTGCATAAGTAAGGAGCATACGTGTTGGTATAAGCATTATGCACTCTGCCAATATAGAAACATCTGTGACCAGTAACTTATAAATAACCGCAACAGAATTAATTTCCCACATCCCTCGACAAACAACTCAAGTCCATCAGCGCTGAGCCAGCTGGTGAAGCTTTGTGTGAACCTGCAGTGATCATGTGGCACAACAATGTAGGGGTGGTAGAGGATTTATGCAACGTAAAGCAACTAGAGGAGAAAGATGAAGGACTGGGATGGGACTGAGGTGGCACTGGGATGTGAAGTAACAGCTGAAGAGCGGAACATCTCATTACACTTCTACAGCCAACTGTATGGACACATTAATGAGGAACTAAGGGCGTAACTGAACTCACACTACAGCTGTAAGCCTATTTTACCTTGTTGTAAAGCTCGCCGTTTCCTCTCCCGGAAGCTTCCTGCCAACATATCACAGACTAGGATGCAGTGAAAGTTAAAAGTGACCTGCAACCCTTTAATTGTATACTCCCCAACAATGTAGTTAGCAACCAAACAGGACCAGGAGCAAACCGGATGCTGTTCATACAGTACACAGCCATTATTAAAGGTGACAATGTTTTAAGGTATCCAGCAACATGAATGTAGAAATGTATGTTGTCCACATTTGAATCAACCTCATTAACAATATCCTCCTTGAAAGTGTTAAGACAGAGCAGAATGATTTGTATACGTAACTTATAAAAAAGAAAAGAAAAAAGGTCCCTTTGTGTCTGTGTACTAATCAATGTATATTAAATCCACATCCCTCACCAGTTTGCTGAGCTTCTAGCTAAGCCTTAACGTCTCAGCTTGCCAATTATTGTTTGGATATATTCTAAGAGAAGCACAAATTGAAAGTTTCCTCCATATACTTGCTAGATATGTTATTCTAACATACAGGATGTGGCGGTCAAGTTTTTAGCACCCAATGATCTGAGAAACGTAACGCCGAGTCCCAATCAGATACTTCTATTGTCTTACACATCTGTACATTAAAGTTATTCAAAATCCATCTAATGTATATACTTTCCAATGTAATAGCTCTGCGATGCTTTAGAAAAATACTTTGGTTTTTAGAAAATAACAAATATGTTTCTATTGCTCTTATCACAATTCCACTTTGTGTAGCGTTGGTTTTCATTTGTATTAGAACAAATTAACCAAAAGATGTCTTTATAAATAACGCTCATAACTAAAACAAAGGATCAGGCTTAGGTTTGTGCTCAATGTAGCTTTGATCGGCCTCCATCGTGATGTTTGAGGTCAGATCAGGACATCCCAACAGTCATTACATCTTAACATCGAGAGTAGAGAGCAGAGGGATCATTGTAATGGAAGATGAAGCAGTCTGGGAGGTTTCACCGACCTGTTGTTTCAAAGCCTCCCTGTAGCTCAGAACCCTCTCCCTGGTTGATCTGGATCTGTCTGAAGGGAACACCCCGACCTGCGAGTCCACACGAGCGGCCTCACTGCGCGGCCTGTCAGGAGAATCACAACATCATTTCAATGTGAGGTCTGAGATGCAAGTGAGGAAAAATATATTCTGGAGAAACATTTTCAAACTCTGATCTAAATTGTTTTTTCTCTTTTGTTTACGACTTAAGGGAGAAAAAGGTTTTACCAGGATAATCTAAAGTTCCTTCAATTTCTTTTTTCATCTGTGCGACAGGATGGAAAAACATTTTACAGGATCATTTTCTAAATAAGACTAAAAGCATTCATGTTTTCTCCATGCAGGATAAACACAGGTACAAGTTATGTGACATTACTGTCTTTAGTCCCATTTAGAACATGGGGTAGTGGTGCATGTGTGGCCAAGATGAGTATTACAACAACTACAACAACAACAACTTGAATGAATGAAAATAACCCGTTTCAAAAGATGACTTTACAAAAGGAACATGTCTGTTCTTCAGTCACAAACACAGGAGAGAAAACTATTAAGATCACTTAAAATATGGAACACCAGCATTTTCTCTCTCACTTCACTTTCAGGGCTTCCGTACTTATTACATCTCACTAAAATGACATCAAGTGCTACTAGACACCAGCAATTCCATTAGAGCAGATTACAAGAGGTCGTTTCTGCTCATAAGTCTCAAAACAATTAGTTTCAGTGAAATGAGTTCAGCTAAGATGTGTGTTGGTAAAGCAGATATGTACTGCCACTTTGATGTTGGCTGTGAATACATTTTCCGACCCCACTTTACAGGCCAAAGTATTACAAAGTGAAGGGGAGACATTTACTGTATGGGAGGCTCGGGGAAGCTGCTCCCACTGTGCTGGCTGTGAGGGCTGTGGGGACCGAAGTGGCCGGGCAAAGCTGCTCCTGGTGGTACGTTCCAGTAGGACACGGGTAGGCCGGCACCGGGAGCAGACAGGTGACCGTCTGGACAGAAACATTAAATACACATTTAAATGATGATGATGAGGATAATGCTTAATGTAGCATTTGTATAGCCTACTACCCATATGTGACGTATAGCAGAGACGTTTCACAGCGGAGCAGCTTACAGTAGGCCATGTTCGGGTCAAGCAGGTTTCTGGTGCTGGAGTAGTGACGGGGCTCTGCGTAGGAACTCCTGTAGGCGTCACTCACAGTTGAAGGAGGAGGAAACAAGGGGATTCTGGAGGTACAGAGTGGGAAATTAAATAATCAATTATGTAGGTGTTATTTTTCTGGATGCATCTATGGATGTTGGTGTTGTATATTACGTGTTACGATAAGAGAGACATGGTGTAAGGTTAACTAACAAAGCCAAAATAATCTTGAGTTGAAAGTTACTTTATACTCAAATTTATTTTTCCTCAATAATAAAAACTTTTAATGTCAAATGACTTGCCAGCAACTTGGCAAACATAACCATCTGTCAAAACGCTCTATGAGTTTAAAGTTATAACCCCTAAGATGTTCAGGGAACACTGGTTTTTAGTACTTTGCATTGTTAGTGGCATGAGTCCGCCACGCACGTGCTGGACTCAAATTGCTGACATCCACAAGAAAAGACGTGTGCATGTAATCCATGCAAAGCTCCGTACTTTGTGTACGCATTTCATTTTTTCCTTTCATTTAAAGCCTCCAAGTATTGTAAATGACATTCTCTACAAACACAATGCAGCTGGTCGTTGTGCATAACACGTATGTTACAATGCTAATGCTACTAAAGTGACATCACCCACACTGTTCAGTGTTCTGTTGCATTGGTTCAATCGTGGTGGTCACAGGAAACGTATTGGTCGCTGAGGTTTTTACATAGTTTGACAGTGAATCAGTTTGAAATGTTAGAGGGAGTAATGAGGCAGGAGGAGCAGCCGAGCTGTGAGACGCAGCGCTGCAGGCCACACGCTGCACAACTCCAACAAGCTCGACTCGAAACAATGCCAGTTTGTTTGGCTCTTCCGATATATTTCTGACCAAGTATCTGCTGAATGAGAATTATATCTTGTGTGAAGTTGAGGTTTGATACCTGGGAGTGTCCACGGCTCTGGGGAAGGAGGGGGCAGCAGGCTGGCTGTTGGGAGACAGACTCAGGGCAGAGCTGTACTCCAGCAGAGGGGACTGGAAGGCAACATGGGGCTGCTCAGGAGGAGACGTCTCTCTGTCTCCAACACCCATCTTCACATTATGAAGGAGACGTCTGGATGACATCTCACTCTCTCCTGTTGCTGAAGGTTCAAACACCTGAGGATTTTCTCTTCTGCACATTCCAAACTGTCTGATTCGGTCCGGCTGGTTGTGGATAGAGACAAAATTAAGAGAGAAACAAATATAAATGTATACGGCGGCATATTCACAATCCCACTGATATTTGCACTCATGTCATCATATTTTCTGTGTTAATATTTTACCCTGACTCTGTGGTGGCATTTTAGTCATCAAAGTTAAATGAATTGTTTTTAAATGAAGATTATACTACAGTCAAGAGTTTGCTATGAACAAAGCATATTGTGCATGTTGTCACAACATCATTCACAGATTCTGTTCCTACAGATCCTTGAGGGTAAAATACTCAAAGGTTGTGCTTTTACTGGATCCTTGCTCCTTTCTGCTCAGAATTAGTTGACACCTTTTCCAGGACTTATGATATATATGATGTAGTATTATGCCCTCTCCTATAATTGTTATGTTTTTGGTATATTCTCAGCTACAGATGACTCCAGTCTCCCTCCCTCCCTATGAACTCCTACATGCTCCGTCCTATTTATCCTTTAACACGTTTTATGCACTTTCTTTTCTTCCTTTCTTTTTTTGTGTGGTCTTTCTTTCTGATTCTGATGTTGTTGCGTTTGGTTATTGTTGTTTATTCCTCATCTTTCTGTTCATGTACATTGAGATGATAGCTTTTGTTATTGTCTTGTCTAAAGAAATCTCACACTCAAAATGGTGAGTGTGTTTAAAAACAATCAACAATCTTCTTGAGCCAAACTAACTATGAGCCGGTGGTCGGGTGCCTGCTGACCTGTTTCTCAGGATCATTTGCCCCCGTCGCAGCAACTTTCAGCCCCAAATCTTTCTCCCTGCAACAAGGACACACACGTAGTTATTTACATCGACTTACACACGCTGAGCATTTAATGACACTCATGCACAGGGATGTTCAACAAGTGAAGAAGTAGAGCTTCAGGGCTCTTTGAAAAGACAGAAGGCTGTTGACAGACACATTAGGTGATGCCTACATCTTATAATGCACATCTACGATACAGGATTAGTCAAACACATCATGTGTAGTAGTACAAAGTTATCTACAGTTGTGTTGACATGAAGAGACAACGATCAGTGACGACAAACCTTTTCTTGTTCCTGTGTTGTTCAGCCATCTGCTCCTGCAGCTCCTGTCTGTAGCGCTCCTTCCTCCTCCTTAAGGCATCTTCTGTATACGCTGCTCCTGAAAATATGGATCAACAAAGAAAGACAATCAACCAATAGCTGATGAGAACTGTCCCTAAAATCTGACAACACATGTTCAAATTGTTCATTTCTTAAAAAGTAAATGTTCATTGTTTTCAAAACAAACTGTACAGCTGCAAAATAAAACATGTCTTTTAACCTATTATAAGGCCAGTGGTAAACTCTGCGTCCTCATTTTTGCTCAGAGCTCTTGATCGTCTGCCGACTAGATTGTCTCTCTTCTCCCTGGGAAAAGACAAAGAGAAGAAACACAGAAAATGATCAATAAGGACAAAAAACAAGTCATATACTTTATAACATGCTTCTAACATACACACATAAACATACCTGGCATCAGCCTTTACACGTCTAAGCCTTCTTCCTTCCATCAGCTCCAGCTCATGCAAGTATTCCTCCTCCTCCGAGTCCAACAGCCTGGGAAGTACTGACGCCCGCTCCTCGTCCTCCTCAGAGTAGAGGGTCCTAACCTCGGCGAGGCGCAAAGCCCTGTGCAACCCCCTGCTGTCCTCTGTCAGAGTGGCAGCGTCCCTCCGTGAGGGAGGTCGCTGTTTGGGAAGATCACCTGCCTGGTTTTCAAGCAGGTGATGCTAAAGGAAACATTATAGAAGCAATGTCATCAGCCATCATCAGGTCCTCAGTGTCACGCGCATCATGTCGACGGTGTGGAAGTTCTTCAGCGTGACGGAAGACGACATTTCACCACAAGATGGAATTATGATTTAAAACTCAATTATATAACTAACTATATATCCAACCTGTCAGCTCTAGTTTCACCATGTATCCACTACTTCTTTTGTAATATTTCATTGCAGCCATTTGCGCATTACTTTAAGCTAACTATTCCAACTTCTCTGCTCGCTTCATATCTAGTCATTATGTGACACTTTTAGTCACAAGCTGTTTAGGTGTTATAACTGACTGATATTCTTTTAATCAAACTCTAATTTCTATTTTGACAATGAGTTCCTTCTCCACTAGTATTCCTGGTTGGGCATCAATAGCAGTCACTGCTTTTCAGTCAGTTGCTCTTTTTCACAACTTACCGTAACTGTAACTGTTTTGGATCTTTTATTAAATCTTTATTCATATTGAATGGATGAGAAAGTTAGGACAAGGTTCCTGCATCACTTATTGCTCTTCCATAGATTTTCACCGTTCAGTGAAGTTCGGTTAATTTCTTTCATTAAAAGAAAAGGTGACGAGTAAAACAGTCAAGGTTCTTTGTTAAATATGTGATATGCCAGAAAATGAGTCAGCATTTTTGTAAGATCATAATTACCCTGTCCAATCAAAGACATCATTAAGTTGTTAAAGAGAGACATTTACCTTGAGAGATCTCCTGTTATCAAGGTGATTTAACGGTCCAGGCTCTCCATGGTCAAAGTGTTTTTTCTGTAACATAAAATGTTCCTGTCATGATTCCAACATTGTGATTTTTACACTTCCTACAAAGTAGATACCCAATTTTATATGCAAAGAAATATTTAATCAGGTCATCCACTGCAGGTATTATACATGGCAAGCAGCATCTGTGGTGTGAGGAGGACACAAACTTCCTCATATTCATATTCATATATATAAGAATTCCTCATATATTTGTTGTAAATGTACAACTTTTATCTTAAAAATTCCAAGTTTTTGTTCAGAGTATTACCTACCTCCCTCAGGCCTTAATATGCTGTTGTACTGACCTTGTAGCTTTTCTGCTACAGACAAACACACAAGTAAACAGGTGACAGTCACCTGAGCCATGTAGCGCCTGTAGTCCATACGGAGCTCATGCTGCAGTCTCTGTTTCTTCCTCTCATACTCCACACCCAGAGGTAGACCTACAGTGCAACTGTCCTCTGACAAAACACATCCAGCATTTTTTAATAGAGAGACAAAACAAGACAACTGCCAGTTTAAAGAGACAGACAAACGTTGTGCCAACACACATGCTATTGAAGGTTTAATGTGTAAGATATGCCAGAATTTAAACTTAAACCATTAAACAATTAACGAACATTATCAACAGAATGTGAAGAGGTAACAGTGCTGACCCACATGAAGATTATAAGAGAGCAGTGTTTATATCCACCCAGTTTAGAGGTGAAATACTGCCCCCTATTTCTTTGGAGCAGGTGGCTGGGAATTAAACATTGAACCTTAAATATTGTTTTATGAAAAGAATCATGTAAAAAACACTAAAGAAGGAAAATGTGGAACTGAACTGTACCTTTCCCCTGTGCTATAGACTTGGGAGGGATGTTCTCCTTAACAGTCGACCCATAGGCTCTGTGGGGTTTTGCCTGTCAGTCAAAAAAAGAAGAGCGTCATGCATTAAAAGATATCCACAACAGGATCACAGTAATAGGGTCATCCCCAGGCTCTATTCAGAACTTTACATTTCCAAACAAATAGCTTACTAAAAAGGGACCAAACACTTGTTATAGTCTATCAGTTAAAAATGTAAACTTTTTAGAGGTTATCAGTTCCCACTTGTGTCAGCATAAAATGATTTAGTATTTACTTTCATCATGTTTTATTCAGAGGATGCACCCTAGTGGCGGGTAAATAAAATGACATATGAATCAGAGTTCAACAAAAGAATTTACATATATAATAAGTGGTTATTTATCCAGAACCCTGACCTGGTCCTGAAACAGTTCCGAACTTAATAACCCATCAGCCATCATTTCAACACACCAGTATTTCCATGTAAGGAGGGTCTTGTTTTAAACTGGCTTTATCCTCAGCCACTCTCGCCTTCCGCTCCCTGATGAAGTTCTCCAGCTCGTCATCCATCTCCTTTTGGCAAAGTCATACAACCCAACTGAGAACACAAAATATCATGCTTGGCATAATATAAAGAACTGTGTAAAATGATGAAATTATTTTAACTAAGGAAAATAAGAACAAATATTTAATAGGCCTAATAACCCTTTATTTATAACTGTGTGCCATGTGTAATATGTACAGGTTGTATCACAACCAGAGCCCAGCAGGTGATTTCACTCATTAGGTCCTCTTATCTCGAAGTGCTAATCGATTTAAAACACCTGCAAGCTAGAATGAAAAGTATCCGCTTTGTACTGCTGTGAGGCACTTTGGAGTTCACTTTACATGTACATTGTCAGTGGAGCTGATGAATAAAGAAAAGTCGTTTTGGGCCTTGTCATAGGTGCCATTAAATGTTGTTTTTAACAGTAGTGGGCAAGTCGGTAACGTTACTGTCGCTTTAATTTTCCGTTGTCAGGCAACCACAGTGAACAGGTTAGCGTCACATTCCCAACAGATAGCATTAACCCGCTTAACGGTATTAGCTTAGCTGCTTTCATAACTATATACAATTATTGTTCGTATGAAAAATAATATTACTTCTAACACGTTGTATGAAATAATGCTTCTTTCGTTAGTTTAAAATGACCGATAGCTTTAAGTTAGCTAGCTTGTTAGCTTGACTGAAGGAAAGGCAAATCTAAAGTAAAACCAATAGGAACGACACAGAAATTAGGAAAGCTAACCTTAGCTAATGACCAGCTAGCGTTAGCTTTCTGAGGTAACAGTCAATATTATTCTCGTTAACACTAAACAAAACCTACCATTGAGCGATTGAATATGACGTTACCGGATAAGGCAATGTTTGTTAGCAGGCAAATGTTGGCGGCGCCTTGGTCGTCCACTTTGAGCCTCCAATATCACTAGCGCGTTAATGATAATATTGCACTACTTCCGGTTACAAGTGTCAAAATAAAACCATGTGCATTGTTGTATCTCAGCTGGTTACATTACATTACATTACAGTTAATTTAGCTAACTCTTTTGTCCAAAGCGACAATAAGTGCAAACAATCATGAGGATACAACTCCGAACGTCAAGAATCTTATAAGTACATTAGCTTCAAATAGGTGGAATCATTTAAGTGCAGAACAATAGCTTCAAATAAGCCAAACAAAGTGCAACATACAGAAACAAGAGAATACAAATTCAACCATTAGCTACACATAAGCCAAACCAATGTAAGTGCAACATACAAAGAACAGAATTATTATTATTTATTTATAATTTAAAAAAAGAAAATGTATTCCTCGAGGTGCAGTCGAAACTTGTGAGTTTTCAGTCTGCGACGGAAGGTGTGTAGACTGTCTGCTGACCTGACATCAATGGGGAGGTCGTTCCAACATTTTGGAGCCAGGATAGCAAACAGGCGGGTTTTGTTTGAGGGGAATCTGGGTTCCACTCTCAGTGAGGGGGTGGTGAGCCGATTGGCCGATGCAGAGTGAAGTGAACGCGCTGGGGTGAATGGTTCGACCATGGCCTGGATGTAGGAAGGGGCTGATCCATTCACAGCACGGTAGGCCAGCACCAGAGTCTTGAAGCAGATTCGGGCTACCACTGGTAATAATAATAATAATAATAATAATAATAATAATAATAATAATAATAATAATAATAATAATAGATTAGAGTCTGAAGTACCATTATACAAATAGCAGAATTTGAATATTATAAAATAGCAGAATTTAAAATAGTATAAAATAACATTGGAAATCATGCCTAGTTTCCCTATCTGTGCAGTACTTAACGACCCTACTGCCGGGAAATCACATTCATTACACCATTATTGTAAATGTTTTAAACTGTCAGAGCCATATTTTGAAACACATGATCTCCAAGCCTGACAAAATATTTCTCCCTTTGAGAAGCGGTGTAGTGTGGGAGAACTTGAGTAGATTGAAGTCCAGTTGGGCTGCTGCTTTCTGGATGAGCTATAGAAGTTGGATGGTACATGTAGGCAGTCCAGCAAGCAGGGAGTTGCAGTAGTCAATGCGTGAGATGACAAGAGCCTGGACAACAACCTGCGTCACTTTCTGAGTCAGTAGGGAACGTATCCTCCTGATGTTGTACAGAGTGTGTCTGCAGGAGCAGGTTGTTGCAGCGATGTTGGCACTGAAGGACAGTTGGTCGTCCAGTGTCACACCCAGATTCCTTGCCGATGTTGATGGTAAGGTCTTGGATGGGAGAGCCCTTGTCAAGGTTGAGTTTCAAGTGCTGTGCAGCCATCCACTGAGAGATATCAGCCAGACGAGCCGAGATCCGTGCCTCCACCTGGGTTTCAGATCTGGGAAAAGACAGAATCAGTTGAGTGTCATCTGCGTAGCTGTGGTAGGAGAAGCCATGAGAGTGAATGACAGAACCAATTGAGTTGGTGTACAGAGAAAAGAGGAGGGGACCCAGGACGAAGCCCTGAGGTACCCCGAGCAGATTCGAGCAGGAAGAGAGCAGAGCCTGAGAATCCCAGTTCTTGGAGGGTGTAGAGGAGGATGTGATGGTTCACCGTGTCAAACGCAGCAGAAAGGTCCAGAAGGATGACAACAGAGGAGAGGGAGGCTGCTCTAGCAGCGTGAAGTTCTCAGTGACAGCGAGGAAGGCAGTCTCAATTGAGTGAAAACCAAAATACTTGGCCAAGTAGTGCTGGCTGTGCTTCCCACTTATCCTCCCACGAAGACTCCTTTGTCTTTTTCCTCCTGAGTCTTCATCCGATGAGGCTGCCGCTTCAACAAATACTGTTTCCTTAAATTAAGACTTGATTACCTACAATTGTGTCACCCACACCCACTGTAATCAGTCCACAAGATGGACCTTACAATTGAAACTCACTCAGCAATCAAGAAGTCTTGTGGAAGATCCTCCAAGATTCAGATGCACTGCAGATACACTGCATCGGGATGGATCGGGATGACTGGAAGCACCGATGGAGGGCCCGTCTGAGGACGACCTAGTAGTATACTATTCTGCAACGCAATTGATGTTAGTGTTAAAAAAAGACATTAAAGACATTATGCAACAAGGTTCATTGTTACATCTCAAATTTCTGGAGTTAGGCAAAACCAAAAGGTATTTCACAATGCATTATTCCCTTTATCTTTTCCTATTTATCTTTACAGATATTGTGATGTATCATATTAGATGACTGTCAATAAGTGTTGATGCTGATAGGGACTGTCTTCATGTTTGTACAGTTCATTGTAACATGTGCAATACTGTGTCATGATACAATCATATAGCCTATGCTTCCATTCCCATTCCAGTTATTTGCTACTGTGCTGGACCTTTATGTGACCCCATTGCTGTGTTTTTTACTTTGTGGCCATTTAACAAATTTAGTGTAGACAATGATATCATTTCCACTGGGGTTTTCAAAATCCTGTTTAGGCCCCCTGATGTTAGAACAGCTCAATATCATCACATCCCACTTTCATTTTAGAAACATGGATACATCACTCAAAATGCCAATTCAGGCTGACAATAAGGTGTATCTTCTCAGCACTGCATGTCAGTTATTATTTTTTACCATAATACAGTTCTGTTCTAAACCAGTTTACACCTGATCTATAGTATAGTTGCTGTGGTTAATGGAATTTTCCCCCGCTATGTTGTTCTGTACAGCTTTGGTACAGCCCAATCTTTCACAACACATTTTATGCTCTTACTTTGAAGGCAATGTGATATACTTCCTGTCTTTTGACTTACTCTCCCTTAACTTGACATGTCGTGGCTCAGCTGTGTGGCGTTGCTAATTACGAGTCATTGCTCACGCCCACTCCCCCTTTAGATTCCATACACTCTGGGGCAGGGGTCGGGAACCTTTTTGGCTGGGAGAGCCATAAAAGCCAAATATTTTTTTATGTATTTCCTTAAGAATAACACTTCTCCGAGTACTAATAGCAGTATCAGTGTTTCATTGAACAGGTGCTCTTTTATTAAATAAATAACACTTACGTTATTCATCTCATTTATGTGCACGTGTCAGTGTTTACTGCACGGGTGTCAAACTCAAGGCAATTATATCTGGCCCGCGAGAAAATATCATATGTCTGTCATAACTGGCCCGCCGGTTAGGGTAATGAAATCAATGCATGGCACAACCACGGGGAAATACATTTGAGGAAGAATCTAAATATGTGAATGGAATGAAAGTTTTTGGAAAGCAAAGGGAAACACACCACAGATCTCTGGGACGATGTGAGCCGGACTGTTTGTACGACATAACGAAGCATCTCACTGTTAAACCTGCAGCTTCAGGGCTGTGTGATCACAGACATGTGTGATGCAGTGAGAGCTTTATAAGCCAAGCTGCCTGTGGGAGACTCTGATGCAGAAGGAAACTTTGGTCACTACGTGTTTCCAAACACTGACAAATATCTGCACCGCTGTGTTCCCGACAGCATTCTGCTGATCAACTGAGAGCATGTGCCGACTTTGCTGCTCAGATATTTTAACTGCTCAACAATCCGTCTGCAGTTGACTTAAATATGTTCCATATCTTTTTGCACTTTATCCAATATGTGTATCCTGTTCAATACATGTGGATTGTGTTTGGCCTTCGACGTAGTCCCAGTTTTTAATGTTGGCCCTCTCTGTGAATGAGTTTGAGCCCCCCGGTCTACTGCTTGCTTTGTGCAGTTTCTCCTCTGCTCGGTTTCGCTTAGGGCGGGGCTCCGCCCCCTACGCACACACGTGTGAACACACCTTCACCTGCAGTCAGAGACAGAGCGGAGGAAAGAGAGGGGAGAACTAAAAACAAATCCGCCGCTAAATGTTTTACTTTAAAATGACACAATATAATTATGTATTACTTGTTAATCATGTTAAATGTCAGCTCAAAATTGTCTGCGAGCCATATTGCGTTATCGAAAGAGCCATAGGTTCCCGACCCCTGCTCTGGGGGAACACATGTTGCATTCATGTCCTTTTCTATCTATATCCAAAAAAACTGCCTAAAACCTTTTGCAATCACAGTTGTTGTTTTTTAAAGAAAATGAAATGGTGCAGTTAAATGAAAAAGTGTTATCCACAATTAGCAAGCACTACTTATTTTAAATAATTTAAATCCAAACACTACGTTCATCTCATGTTATATGAATGCAGCAGTATACCTACGAAATTCCTTCCAAGTTAAAATGGCAGTAATGTCTTCACTGATGCTCACTTTACTCAATTTCTTGTGCATTAAATTGGTTAGAAAATAATTATTTATGTTATGTATTGTTTTGCTTTTTACTGAAAGGTGGGTAGTCCAAATTCTTTGGCAGTAACTTTTTCCTCATTGTAGATTTATATTTATTTCATTCATAACCTGTGAGACTTTAAAAACATAAAGAAATATGCACATTTTTACACAATATAACATATTTTCCAAATTAAGGGAGAGTTCAATTAAAGTATTAATAATGCTGGAAAATGCTCTTTTTTTTTTTTTAAAGAGTCGGCCCTCCTCCCCACCCTAATAATTTTCGTATATCGACTAGATTTTATACTGTTCAGTGTTTTCTGCTTCAGGACGCTGGTTCAGTGATCAATCTGTCTCAATAATATTTATATTCATAATATTTAATTGAAGCGAATCTTGTAGTTTCAGAGACCCTTTTAAGAAATCAAACATGCCACACCCACTTTTTGTTTGCAATTTATTGCTTATATAAACGCTCTCTAAACAATTTTTGGTAAAAATAAAATCTATCAATAATAATCATAAATAAAATCATCACAATGACTTTTACATGACATTATATTGCACAATTATAAGCCTTAACAAGAATCACAGAACACAAGTGTTGTTGCTCAGGTTGTGTGTACGAGGAATGTTCAGAGGGCTGAGGGCGACGACACGATGGTGCCTTCAAGCGTCTTCAAGCGACGACACGATGGTCCCTTCAAGCGTCTTCAAGGGACGACACGATGGTGCCTTCAAGCGTCTTCAAGCGACGACACGATGGTGCCTTCAAGCGTCTTCAAGCGACGACACGATGGTGCCTTCAAGCGACGACATGATGGTGCCTTCAAGCGTCTTCAAGTGACGAGTCTTTAGATGATCAGCTTTGGAAACTGATGATCAAGCTTTTTACTCTCATAAATTGTTACCTGCTTTGTAATCTATTGACCGCCATGATTTACACAGGAACAAAATATATGTTGTGGTACAGCTCTGATGTTTCAGTGCTTTTGAAAAAAAATATATGTACAATTTGTTCTTGTGTGAATGTGGACTTTCAGGTACAAATGTGATCCGCCTACCTAAGTAGGAAGACTCCATGTAGTTTATCTCTGTTCAGACAAGTTCAGATCTGTACCACAACAACGTCAAACGTCAGCCCCTTTGAATCTGCTGTCAGCAGCTTTTTCATAATTTCACAGCGAAATTCTACCAACAGAATCAATATGTGTCTCAGTTCTGACCGACACAGCTGCTTTCTGTCGGAGGTTGAACCAAAAGGCTATCTCCCCGTCATCTCTGCCTTGGCAGGTTATGATTGGTTAGCTACAGAAAGGCCTAAAAGATCCAAAAACTCAATTTGTGTTAAGTGTGTGTGTGTGTGTGTGTGTTCAGATGTTGTCCACCTCCGCGCTGAGTTCAGGGCACACTTCCTTGAGTAACATTTCCATCAACACCTAACAGAGATAATGAGACAAAATGATTATGTTTGCAGCTGTGGTGAGATTGAAGATCTCTTTTTACGACAGACATTATTTGACGTAATACGTTTTATTCTTACATAGAGAAGATGTTTGTTGGCACTCGCCTCCTGCAGGGCATTGAAGATCTTGATGATTCCAAAGCGGGCATTCTGCTGGCCAACTAGATTTGCTAGTGCATCTGGTAAAAAAGATCATAATGAAACAAAGTAAAGACGTCAGATACGTTGATAAGATTAACATCTGCAGGTCTTGTTTACGTGCATTTCAGTTGCTACCTGGGATATTGTCAAGTAGTTTCTGTTGAGCCCGTTCCTTAGTTTCACTGCGTTCAGTGTCAGTTCGGACCTTGACGTGTGGCGCTAACTTCCCGTTGGGCCAGAAGGTGTCCCTGAACACACTGATGTAAACCACCGACATCTGTTCACAGAAGATCCAGTTCACTGTGTCTCGGATCTGTCTAAAAAGAAAGAAGAGAAGACGTTATCCTCGTAGCCGATAGAAGAAAACAGAGAAAACAAGTAGGAGCAGTGGCGGGCCGTCAGGGCCAGCAAGGCCTTCTCTGCTGGCCTAAACATCATCAGAATATAAATTTAATTTTGATATATTTTTTCCACAAATATGTATTAAATTACTCCCCATAGTCTATTCTCTTCATTTCATATCTTTCCTCTTGGTTGCGCTGCTTCCAGCCTCAGATCGAGATTTGGAGGTCTGGCCTTTATGTTAGAGCTTTTATCCAATCATATTTCAGCCATGATGTGTTGCCAGGGTCCAAGAAATCTGCCCTTAGGCCTTCAGAATCAACAGTGCGGGCGCCTGTAGCTTAAAGTGAACGGAGACAAAACTGTGGCGTTAACCAATCAGATTTCGAGTTGGCAACACCGGGGCCAGCTAGCAGGCGTACGATAACGTCAGCACGTCCACGTCTTTTGATTGGATACGCACTATTGAGAGGCAGAGCTATGCAGAGCTAGCCACCTCGAACGAGCTAATTTGTGTAGATTTCTACAAGCTGTTCTTTGTCAACCCACAATGGCTGAAGGAGGGGAAGAGATTGATTTGGTCGCTGATATAATTACACCGCCATTTTCAAGACGAACCTTTCAAGAAAAGCTAGACATCGTGAGAAGAGAACGGCCAACCCCGACGCTAGCGAGCCTATCACAGCCGGGAAAAGGGTTTGTCCGCCACTTTCAAATCACTAACTACGAGCGGTACCCCCGGCTCACAGCCTCTGAGAGGCACTGCACATTGTACTGCTGGGAATGCTATTTACAACTAAATGTTTCGGAAATATTAATATAACTCTGTTGTTAGGGTGATGCAACGCCCGGTTATACTGCGCTTCTGTCTAAATGTATAGTTTCTAGAGCCATGGCGTCATAATGATGGTATTAAGAGGTGGAATAATTCAGGTAGGACTGTGTATGACATCACTGAAGGCCTAGGTGTGAAATGCATGGCCCGCCACTGAGTAGGATTGATCACAGATCAAATCTCCAGCACTACAGTCACTAAAACCAGGAGGGCTCTCATGTACTGTACCTGGTGGATTTTAAAAACGGTTCCCTGCAATAACATTATCAAAACAATAAATGTGACGTCGCCTGTTAGCTTGTTACTCGAATAAGGTAGCAGACACCTACATAAACAGAACAAAGTCAATCCTCCAACGTATTTGTTTATGATTCATGAGATGCATTCAAATTAATTGAAAATATTCATGCGTTAGTCGTTATACGTAAAAAATGTATAACATGTGACAGCTGAAGCATGGTTTGTAAAAAATGTAAAAGGCAACGTGCTAGAACTTACTTGTTGATAGTTCGTCCAAATGTCACCTGGACTAGTGCAATTAGAGTCTTCCTCACCCACTTAAACACTGAGCAGGTAGACAGACAGACAGACAGACAGACAGACAGACAGACAGACAGACAGACAGACAGACAGACAGACAGACAGACAGAGAAGGAAACACATCAGATGAATTCACTGCAGTCACAATTTATGTTTAGGTCCCAAAATAAGGACATACTGTAGCTACCTCCACCTATAACAAAAACAACAAAAGGTGTAACCTCACTGTTTGCCATAGAGATACATTTCTAGTTTCTTTACATCGGCCTCCGTCTCTTTCATGTCAGACTCTATTGTTTGAATATCGATATGAAAATGAAAAATGATTTACTAACTTCCTCTGAGTTCAAAGATCTCTCCTATGAGCATGAAACAGGGTTCAGCCAGGGCGTCTCTCCTCCCATCCGAATCATCACCGTAGTCTGACAAGTCACTGTCATCGTCAGCCTCCTCCTACACACAACACACACGCACACAACACACACACACACACACCAGGTGAGGAGTCTGGACAGCCGGGGCCAGATGAATAAACGATGTGTACGTACAAAACCCATGCGTACACCTCTCCTCACACATTAACTGGTGTTTATAAAGGAAGAATGTACACACCTCACACACACACTACAGACCAGGTGTACACACGGTTTTAGAAGACATAGCTGTGGGTGATATGATGACGAGGAGATTGAATACAAGTTGGGAGCAGTGGTGGAATGTAAGTAAGTACATTTACTCAAGTGCAAATTAGAATAATTTGCACTTTACTTGAATATTTTCCTTTAATGGCACTTTATACTTCTACTCCACTACAATTAAGAAGACAAATATTGTACTTTTTACAGCACAATATTTATCTTACGGCTTTATTAACTACTTAACTTACAAATTGGGATTTTTGCATAAGAAACACAAGAGGTTATAAAATATGATGTTTTCTTATAATTAAACCAGCAAACACTTTATACAAGAACAGCTGAGCGATTAGACGATTGAGAGGAAAACAATTATCTATTAAATCTTGTTTTTCTGAATTTAATTAGAAAAATGTGCTTTGGGTATTTTAACATTTAATACTTGAAGTACATTTTGGTGATTGTACTTGTAACAGAGTATTTTACAGCGTGGTATTAGTACTTAAAGTAGAGGACCTGAATACTTCCTCCACCACTGGTTGACAGACGGGTATCATTGTTTTTAGGTTGTTTGCCTAATTGATTTTTTCCGTCTACACAGAGTTCTGAAAAATGTCAAAAGCGCATTATGAAGTTCATTTTCAATTATTTCCGAGTGATGAAGTTCATCATTCTTTTTATTTAAGCCTCTTGTAAAGTCAGTTTCAACACGAGGGCGATGAATGAATCATTGTCCTTCTGGTGTTTAATAATAATGATGATAATAATAATAATAATAATAATAATGAGAGAGATTTTGCTGAGTTGCTTCACCAGTGGAGAACGATGGTGTACCTCAGTATGAGAGAAGAAGTCTCCCGGCAGCTTCTCCAGGAAGGAGGCCAGAGAGAAGGACGATTTCTTCTGGATTGACATCACCTTTAAACATTGAACAAGATATCATCACTACACAATATACTGTATGGAAATGAATAGGACTGTGTACATATTTCACAATTTCCCATAGCTGCTGCTTTACATGCATCTTTGAGACATTCATGGAACACACTGGAAGGAATTTTAAAGCTTCAAAACTACTAAAACTGACCGGAATGAACAAATAAAACTTGTTATTGCAGTTGTTCATTGTAATGAATATAAAGTAATATATTTGACAGGTTTGTATGACAATGTTTTAGTAGCCCTGATTTATTTGAATTTATAGAAATTGGTTACCTTGAGGTGCTCTGGGGACGGGCTGAGGAACGCATAGAGAGCCTCTGACTGGCACAATCGCTCATCTGTCAACAGACGCTACACACACACACACACACACAGAGCTGAAGTCATCATCAACTAACTCCTCTTGTCAAGTCAGGAGTGTTATTACTAAAGAGCACTACAGCTGTACAGTCTGTCGTGTGTTTACCTGGAGAAAGGCATTGAGCTGAGTTTTGCTCTTGTCTAAGAACTTCTGGTCGATGGATTTGAAGGGAAGCTTGCTGAGTGATGGTAACTGGAGTTTCTTCAATGATGGAAAACACTGAGGAAGACACACACACACACATTGTATTATTAAACAGTCTTTCTCCTGCAGTGCCATGTAGTTTCTTCCTAAATGCTGCAGGGACATACAATCTGCTCTAATGTGGAGGGGGGGGGGGGGGGTGAAGCATTAGATAGGGATGAACTTAATAGTTTGAGGCTTCATTTAAAAACATTTGAATTCTAAACAAACATTTTACTTCCCATAAAACTTTAACTTTTTCCCCATATCTATTCATTGTGTCTCTCTCTGTTTTAAACCACTCAAGCATCTCTCTCTCTCTCTCTCTCTCTCTCTCTCTCTCTCTCTCGCTCTCTCGCTCTCTCTCTCTCTCTCTCTCTCTCTCTCGCTCTCTCTCGCTCTCTCTCGCTCTTCAGCTCTGCTGCACACAAAAGGAGGTCCGCACCTGTGTTAACAAGACGATCTGGCAGCAACTCTAACTACAACATAAAACACATTTATATAATAAGAAAAAATCTAATCTTTCCTCCTTTTTCTTTGGGTGACGACGTCGTAAAATACGACGACAGACGTTCGAAGGTCGTTTGAGAACCTTTGAATGTAAACATTCATACAGCCCTAGCATTGCATAGCCAAGAAGGCGGTTAGACGTTTGACTACTAGCGGTCATGCAGTATAACCATAATGCACAGCGATAACTGCTTACTGATGTTCAGAAAGAAAACATATCCACACACGTGCAGGTTTGGTGTCGGGTTACCTCAGTGAGTTTGCGGTGCAACATCTGGAATTCAGTAAGTTTCCTCTGGACGCTCCAGCGACTGTTGGCTGTCTCCTCTGCTTCCACTAGGCTAACACACACACTGTAACAAGCTACCGTCTCTCCACCCTCTTCTGTAGCCTGGAACACACACACACAAACACACACATAGTTTCAAACCTAAATGACTACACAGGTAACATTAGCTTGGCACGACAATTGAGTGAGGTCATCCCTGCATACCTGTGGAAATGCTTTGGGTGAGTGCATCTGTAATGCTTGAATGCTTTTACACTCAAATGTCATGGATTTTCCTCCAAAAAGATGCAAAGTGGAAAGAAAATGTGTCCAAAACATGTTTTTGACTGACCTCAGCAGTAGTGATGGTCGCCCTCCAGTGCCCCAGGTTTTCACACCACCAGTCAGTCCTGGTGATATGTTGCTGCAGTTCACCGTGTTCTTTCTCCATGGCTCCGATCTCTTCCTTTAATTTGCTCACAATCTACAAACACACAGAGACACGTTTTACCTTTCATAGTTAAATGGAGAGGTGACATGAGTGTTGGGAGTATTCCTTCATACAGAAACCCTGAGAGGCAAGAAAGGAAAAAAAGAATTCTGTTGGAAATGTTTTCTCTCCTGTGTTGTTGTTGTAATGCTCAGTTTGGCCCAAAGAGTGCGCCACTACCCCGTGTTCTAAATAGGATGAAAAGTGTTAATGTTTTCTTCCAGGTGACTTTTAATTCCCCCTGCACTATAAACACACGGCACATACATTGTGTGTTAGCAACATTACTGGAAATTAAATAAAAATACTTGTACAAGAGCAGATACATGGGCTTTTAAGCAAATCACTTGTGTTATAATTGGCTGTTTATTTGAGGGCTTTTTTCAGCCCAATCATTGAACATCTTGACAAAGACAAACTCAGGTCATTATGCTGGAGGAGATGGATGTGCACAACTTTAACCGTGTGTTTGTGTGATTTATGCTATCCTCCAGAAGTGAATTCTGATTTGAACCCTGTCGTTTTGTCCCACTTGCTGGTGCCGTTGTTACCTTCTTGTCTGGTTTTGGTGCGTTCTGGATGGAGCCCAGGGCCTGCCGCTTGTACTCCAGTTTGTCGTAGAGTAGGCGGAGCTTCGTAGCAGCATAGCTGGCCTGCTCATTGATTCTTTTACTGCCTTCATCACCAACCTCCTCTCCTGCGTCTAGACCCTGGCACTGCAGAATAAAAACACATATGAGAATGAGAAATCCTTTTATTCGTCCCACAGAGGACATTTACAGCGTTACAACAGCAAAGGGACAGTGCAGATGAAAGGCAAAATAAAACAAGTAGGCATAAATATTACATAAAGAGGAAAGCACACGTGTTTAACCATAGTAGAGATAAGTAGCAGCATAATAAAAGTCCGTTAACTAACAGCCAGTAATAACAATAATAAATATTATAAAGTATATGAACAGTGTAATAGCAATATATAATAACATGTATGTATTTATCAAAAGCTAAACACGCTCACAAAGGATACATTAGAGAATATCAACAGATCTTTGACAACATTGTGTATGTCTGACCTCTTCCTCCTTTTCCTCAGTGCTGCACTGTGATTGGCTGTTCTGTTCGTCTCGTCTGATCAGCCTATCGTAGTGGTCAGAAACCAGGAAGGAGGGGTAGTAACGCTCCCTCATGGTCTCAGCCACCTGCAGGATGCATCAGAGCACAAGAAATGCTTTATTGTCATTGTAGAACATTTTGACACGTGTGCAACGTGAGCGTACCAGAGTTACTTGTACCTCTGAGGACCTTTAAGGAGAAAAGCTTTGGCAATTATTTACAGTTAGTGAGAAGCAAAAGCAGCAGTTACCTGTTCTTGTAGTCGAACAAACACTTGTGTCCCTCTGTTCCCCACCAGACTCTGTTGGATCTCCTTGAGGAGAAACTTCTCCACTGGAATCTCCCTGCTCTCCACAAAGAATTTTTGGTAGATTTCCCCGACGATTTGGGGCACTTCATTCTGTCACACACAAATAAACAAACAAGTAAGCAGTCGCTCATGTACATTACATCTAGGGCTGTACCGGAAGTCTTTCTTTTACATTTGAAGATTCTATTGTGGTTTTTGAATAAAGTGTCAGTCGTCATATTTTATGAAAATACAAAGGAAAGAAATCCCCAATTTAAATAAAGTGATTCATCAGATTAAATGAGTCTTTTTTTAATAAATCTCCTTTTTTATTTAATATAACTCAGCAGTGCAAGCCTCCCTTTGTGTGTGGCGAGTGGAACAACAAACTGATTCTGAGCGCAGTGAACATTTTGTTTTTCAATAGATGTTGACTTTTGGACTTAACACTCTGGAGTTATTGGAAATATTTGGATCACACAAGTCGGAAACAATCCTACGCAGCCAGCACTCTAATCTAATTCTACAAAAGTATAAAACAAATATAATTAGTGTAGCCTGATCTTTATCTGCACCTGTGCACAAATCCTGGGTTCAAACTGAATAAATGGACATGTAAAAAAATAAATAAAAAGAAGCTGCTCAGCATTAAAATGTGGATTTAGAATTTAGAATATCAACTTTATGAATGAAGCTTTGAATGAAGCTTTACTACCTCACTGATGTCACAGAGCAGAATGACAACAGCTGAAACTAATTCTGTGGTGGAAGAACATGCATAATGTCATACGCAAAACATAATGTCACTCATTACTACTACCCTACTACCTACTACCCTACTACCCAACTACCCACTACCCTGCTACCTACTACCTAACTACCTAACTACCCAACTACCCAACTACCCTACTACCCTGCTACCTACTACCCTACTACCCTACTACCCTACTACCCTGCTACCTACTACCCTACTACCCAACTACCCAACTACCCAACTACCCTACTACCTACTACCCTACTACCCAACTACCCTACTACCCAACTACCCAACTACCCACTACCCTGCTACCTAACTACCTAACTACCCAACTACCCTACTACCCTGCTACCTTACTACCCTACTACCCTACTACCCCAACTACCCTACTACCCAACTACCCTGCTACCTACTACCTACTACCCTACTACCCAACTACCCAACTACCCTACTACCCTGCTACCTACTACCCTACTACCCAACTACCCAACTACCTACCCAACTACCCTACTACCTACTACCCTACTACCCAACTACCCTACTACCCTACTACCTAACTACCCTACTACCCTACTACCTAACTACCCAACTACCCTACTACCCAACTACCCTACTACCCTACTACCTACTACCCACTACCCTGCTACCTAACTACCTAACTACCCAACTACCCTACTACCTAACTACCTAACTACCTAACTACCTAACTACCCTACTACCCTACTACCTAACTACCTAACTACCCAACTACCTAACTACCCAACTACCCTACTACCTACTACCCTACTACCTAACTACCTAACTACCTAACTACCTAACTACCCAACTACCCTACTACCTACTACCCTGTACTATTAGCAGCTTTGGGCTAAACCCTGTGGAATCACCTTGTTGGCCGTTTTCAGTGTTTCCACCAGTTCCCAGAAGCTGATCAGAGCTGTCTTATCAACTCTCTCCATGTAAACTCTGAAATGCTCCCTGTACCCTGGATTACACAGGATGTCATCAAACTGCAGAATCTGGATGTGGGGAGGAGGAGGAGGAGGAGGAGGAGGAGGAGGAGGAGGAGGAAGAAAAGGACAAAACATCAGCCATGATGAGCTTTAATCCAAAGCAAAAACCCTCAAGTAAAGTCACATTAACGCCATGTGACAAAACAATTATCATTCAAAACTTTCAATACCTGACATGTTTTAAACTAAGACCACACCCGCTGCACCACCGCCCACCTTCTACGAGTCTCACCTTCTGACTTTGAGGCTCATCGCTGTCGTCGGCCCCTCCCTCCTCACTGTTCTCGTAGTTTGGTCCACCGAGTAAGCGTATCCGTTTCTCACATTGTTTCTTAGCAACAGTCAGATGATTGATATATCGTTTCATATCTCTGGCCCTCAGCAGGTCTGCCTTCATGGCTGCGGACTCTTTACCTTTTCGCTCTACGGGAGAGGGACAGCAGCGGTTGGAAGAAGAGTGTGAAGCAGCTTCGGTCACACAATTACACAATGTGGAGCCACTGAACCATCGAGATGAAGGGGCTCACCTTGTGTTACAAAAAGGCTCTTTCAGCCAAGCAGAGCGGCTTCCATACATGATGTTTATATATTTAATTACACTTGTAATTTATGTAGCTCAGAGGGAGCGATTACACACCGATTCTTCTACTAACTGGGGAAACTCTGCATTATTATACCTTTTATTTTATTCTATTCTGAATTATACATGTTCTGTGTGTGTGGCATGAAGTGGCTACAACTTACATTTCAATGTGTGTAAATTAGATATGTCATCACCTTTACTGTAGCTGGTTTATGTGGGTTTGATTAGTAATCAGTCCACCTTTTGGCTATGGTGTCAAGGAACTATTAACCTTTACAGGAATGCACTTTCTCCTGTCAAGGTAGTTTTTATAGATAAAAAGGTTTTCCGTGGGAGCGTTGTGCATCTCTGTTCTGTGTGTACGCAACGGTTATAAATGAGGCCCCTGCTCTTTACACGGGACCTACAGAGTTGTTGCAGCAACGAAAAAAGTGGAGAATGTAAAACTCTTGTAGTCACTATAATGGAGACTTTCCAGCCATACCCAGTTTATGCAATTCCAAGACTGTTTAGGGACCCCAGCATGCAGAAATAACCAAACACAGCATTTTTAAAATAGGAAAAACACAAGGGACCCTGTGAATATGACAATGCCAGTTTTTCCCCTCGCCAGAAATTAGCATACCATTAAAGTTAGCCCTCTTTCCCGACAGGCTAGCGTGACATGGTGATAATGGATTCCTTAGGGTTTTCTAGTTTCAGATTGTATCAGTGTCTTCAGTCTAGCTTTAAAACTGAGCTTGTTACAGCCTCTTAAAGACAGTAAAGACGGCCGGCGACCCCGCAGGTCTCAGAGGGTTTCATTCCCACGTTTTGTTTTGTGTAATGATTTGTTTCACCTTTCTGTCATATGGTGAAGTGCAGTGTTTCTGTACCTTTCTGCTTCTTGAGCTGAGGCAGGCTGCTGATGGTGGTGGCATGAATAATCTCTACCACTATCTGATACCTACAAAGAGAGATAGAGAAGAACAAGTTCAAGTTGTTGGACTCACTCAATAAAATCTAAATGGGCTCCATTAGGACGAATAAACTACTGAAGTAAGCAAAGATATAAATACAGTATGACGTGGCACAATGGTAAAATCTTATTCTAAAACACGCACAACATCTGGTGCAGTATGTAAACTCTGAGTCCATCAGATACATCAGCAACAATTCAGTATTGAGCCATTACTTCTCAAACTAACAAGACACTACAGTCTGTTCCCAAGGTAACGCCACAGCAAAGTGTGGCAATCACTGTCCGGTAACGTGTGTGTGTGTGTGTGTGTGTGTGTGTGTGTGTGTGTGCGTGTGCGTGTGTCATGCCTGAGTTGTTTGAGGAAATTGACATCAGCAGAGGTTGATATCAGTTTGATGAAGTCTTCGTAGGAGGCAGCGTAGGTGTAGGCTTTCTTCTGCTGCTCAGCCTGCTGCTCCCTCTGCTCCAGCTGAGACAGCAGCATCCTGTTTATGGAGTCTGGATCGCTGAGCACTTCCACCAAAGGCTTCAACACTGAACAAAAAGAAGGTTTATATATAAAGGATCAAATCTTCTGAATGCTGTTGAATGAGTCTGAATCACTGACCACCTCGACATACAATAAACACGCCAAATGTATGCTGATATGTACAAACAGATACTCGCAGTCACCCTGCCTTTCAAGCTTAACGGGATAGGTCCAGTACAGTACAGTGAAATGGATCTGTATGTGACGGAATCCGTCTGCTGGTCATCCAGGATTCATACCGTAGCTACATGTGTAAAACGTTTATACCAGCTGGTCTTGTGTCAAAGTTGGCTCCCCCTTCGAGTGGCCCCCCTATATTATACATGCAGTATATTCCCATATGGTTCATGCTGGCTTCCTAGCATGGCTTATTGGGACATCACCGAAACAAAGCCATCGTTAGAGTCATTAGTTCCACCTGTGCTCCACCTGTTCGGACCATCAGTGTCTGCTGTGACACTACAGGCCTCAGAGTGGACACAGACAGTGTATCATTCCTTAAAGGGGCAATAGACAAGCTTTTTGCTTTAACTCATCATTATGAAGTATGTGTTGATTATAATAATGACACGTCTGACTTTAGATTTGTTTCCTCTAAGCTCTACAACGCAATTCTGTCAGCCTTCGTGTTGCGTTCTCTCTTTCCTAAAGCGCTAGACATATACACTGCATCACTGCATTTAGCTAACAGGCAATTCAACTAAATAGTTTACAGTAGCTACCCCCAGGTAGAGGAACAACCAGAGTAATGTTAACTGCACCCGGCAAAAGAGCCGCGTTGACAGAGGAGGAAAAGAAGGCAAAGAGGGAACGTGACGAAAACACGTTCTTTCTACTGAGCGAGATCACTAAGTGACAAAACGAGCCTACTTATTAATACTACAGAGTTTAACTTGTTTGTTAATAAGTTGAGGGTTCATAGTTTATGGGGATTCTTACAGTTGTTTCTTGCTTCAGACAGCAGGCTGCTAGTTGTAGCCCATGGCGGCTTTAAATACACTTATTTGAGTAAGTGTAAGAGGCAGACACTTTCACTTGTCTTAGCAGGTGCAATAAATAACATGATGACGGCTCCATTTCATTTGTTTCAAGTGACTCTCTGCTTTGGGCATTTGCGCCCACGAGGTATGAACCTTAACCAACTCGGCTATCGGGTTAACCATCCTGAGAACATCTTAAAATGATTTCAAGTTATTGTCCCACAATGGTCTTGTACACACACACACACACACACACACACACACACACACACACACACACACACACACACACACACACACACACACACACACACACACACACACACACACACACACACACACACACACACACACACACACACACACACACCTTTAGTAGTGATGACTTCTGTGAGGCAGCAGCGTAGTGTATGTGACTTGGCATCCTTTTGTGGCAGCAGACATAGCAGCAGTATTCTGGCTACACAGCGGAGGAAGGCCAGCTCAGAGTCTGGACTGACCAAACAGGGATGGAGAGGAAACGGTCGAGTGCACTCCTCTGGTCTGCATACACACATGGGAGAGACACAGATTCAAATGGAGATATAAACAGAAAGAGACAGAGTGCAATTCTGGCAGAGCGACATGTCAGATGATAACACTGCCAATCGTTATTCATACTTCAGCTGTGTCGCATCTCACTGCATCTTTGCGTTTTAAAGCCTGAGTGAACAAGACACACTGCTGCTACATTGCTTCTAAAGTATTGAAGACGAGGGAGGCCAGACATTTCTGTAGTGTGATCAAATCACAAGTCTCGCCTGACTTGCCAGGGATAATGAAAGCAGATGGTGTGTGAATCATCGCTTTGTCTGTAAGTGTACCTGGCAGATGCCGCCTGGAGAAGAAGGGAGTGAATCTAAAGGATTTTTCTCTTATTTACACGCTACTGAATTGCCATAATTTTATTAAAGAAAATCAAAACGGACATTTTCTGTTAAACAACAGTGAGTCAGCCGGCTGTGCAATGGAAGCTCAGGTGTAAAGAACACTTTGTTTCACCCAAGCATTAATGAAACTAATGTAATCTATTAACAATTGTGTGTGTGTGTGTGTGTGTGTGTGTGTGTGTGTGTGTGTGTGTGTGTGTGTGTGTGTACCTTGCAGATGCAGCCTTCAGGTCAGTGAAGTGTGTGTGCAGGATTCGGATGGTGTCATAGCACACCACGTTGACAAGGTCAATGTCAGCAAGCCTGGTTCTCAATTGCCCAATCATCTGCCACCAGTCCTCCGACAGCATGGAGTACAACTGGCCCTCATCGTGACTCAAAGGGATGTACCAGGACAGGATGTAGTCTCTGTACGCAAAGTCAAACACTGGGGAAAAGGAGAGAATATCATTTCAGTAGATGGATTAGGGCTCTACATAATGTGTATTTATTTTTACATTCAAAGCTTCTATCAAGGTTTTTGATCGATGTCGTCATATTTTATGACTTCACCCAAAATAAATGATCCTCAATTTGATTAAAGTGATTCCTCGGATTAAATGAGTTAGTCTTTTCTTTTTTATTAAATCAACTTTCTTTAATGAATATAACTCGTCAGTGTGTGCCTCCCTTTGTGTGCGGCAAGCGGGAGAGCAAACAGTTCTTTGAGCACAGTGAACATTTTGTTTTTGAGGCTAAACACCAACAAATATGGATTTAAGCAGATTATTTGGTGAAATAAAAGAAACATGTTGTGAATTCTGGAAATGATTACATCCATCTTTTTTCAATAAATGTTGACTTTTGGACTTTACAACACTCTGGAGTTATTTTTTTTTTAAAATGGTTTCGATCACGAGTCAGACAAGACTGGAATCGAATTCGACAAATAGTATAATACTAATAATATTAGTGTAGCCTGATCTTTACCTGTAACTGTGCAGAAATGAGGGCTCCTCGTCTAAAGAATTAGATTATTTTTTACTAATGGATTTGACTGCGATTCTCCACAAACAATAATGCAGAAGCACCACTCTAAATCATGTTTAGTCCTGTTAGTCATGTTTTGGTCCAAATCAATCAGGCCAGAGATGGGCTCATATGTTTCTTGGAAATAAGTCATTCACCATTTAAAAAGCATAAAACTATTTGTTTGCTAAAAAATTATCATTTTGTGCACTAATTGTTGCTGATCAATGCCAGTCCTCTGTTACCAAATGAGTGCTGGGATGTCAAGCTTTCAACAACATCAGGAGCTGTCCTGGCTCCGTTTTCATTGTGAATGCTCTAAACTCCCAGGAACCCTGAACTACCCACTGTGTGCATTGCACTAGGTTTCATTTCCCTAAAACCCAGGTGAACACTGGTGCAGCATTTGAAAGGTGGAGGAAGTATCATCTATCCATCTATTTTCTATAAACGGTCAGACGACCTCTCACACTCGCATTAAAAGCCGGCAAGGTTGTGTAGACAAACTAAACATAGTTATAATAAACTGTTTCAGTTTCTAGAGAGCAAAATCCTAAAGAAATTCTTATAGCAGCTTTAACATACAGTATGTGTCGCACAAGAAGCAAAATCTGCAAATGGAAGTTGCAAAGAGAGCACCAGAAGCAACTGTTTAATGCATAAATAAGACTGTGTAAAATACTTAAAGAGGAATTTCAACCATGAAATTGCAATCAAAATGAATGCTGTAATCATACTGCTGTAACTAATTCAGATTTGCTTTGAAGGATATTGTAGTATTTTCTCCTCTTTGAATCATAACTGAAGTTAAACTCCAGAAAATATGTGAATCAAATAATTCTTTCATTTTTTTGATCTGTGAAGTGAAACTTCTTAGGCTTTCAACTGTCTGCCCTGAAAGGCATCTTAACATCTTTAAAAGTATAACCGAATAGCGGACATGGCATCGCATGTGACACTGGGTTTATAGAGAGTCTGGAGAGTTTTAATTAACGGATCTGAACTAAGACTGTCATTTGTTTACTGTGTACACACACACAGTCACTATGTACAGTATGTCGCCAATACACAATGTGACAGACGCACCTTCTTTTCTCAAATATAATGTACAGTCATCTTTCACAGATATCTTTTTACATTTGAATATACAAAGGGATTCTGCTCATTCTCCATTTGTCTGCATGAGTTTGACTCACATAGTGCAAACACATGCGGGTTAGGTGAACTGGTGAGAATGCATGTATTCTTCTGAATGGGTTAGTCCTATGACCGACTGCTGATCTGTCTGCTGTGTAGCCTCCAGCCGCCGTGTGACTGAAAAGGATCACTGGTTTAGAACTAAGATGGAAACGCTAACGCTCCGATAGTAGTTCAAGTACACAGTTTACAGAACTTCATTTTAGAGTTGCAACGATTAGTCCACTAATACTTTAGTCTATCGGCAGAAAGGAAATAACTGACTATTAAAGTAATTTTTCATGCAAAAAATGGCAGAAAATGTTGTTTTCAGCCTCTTAAATATGGAGAGTTCCTGTTTTTTTCAATATCTTTGAGGATGGACATTTCTCACTATTTACTGACATGTTTGTCTCTACAACCAATAAGTTACAAGAGCACAAAGTCTTCATAGATATAGCCTCTTAATGTTGCTCTCAAAGTGCACCAGATTTATGCATTTCATTTGAAATGTAAAAAAACAATCATTCTAAATGCATGATGTTTCCAAAGTCAGTGAGTAATCGTGTTAAATAACCATAATCTCAATATTGAACAAAATAATGTTGATTATAATTGTTGCCATTATGGAGCACCTTAATAACTGGTCCCCTGGGAAGCGAATGCCCTGAACTAGAGTGCTTGATTTAAATCCAAGAACTGAACACCAACATAAGACTGATACAAAACACTGTTTATCAAAGTGATCGACACAGCTGGTGTCGATCATCATAAACTGGTACCACACTACGCCAGAATAAACCTTTTCAAAACACACACAGGAGGAGTATATGCAAATACACACCCTTGGTGTAAATCCTGGAACCATCTGTTACTTGGCAGCCAGACATTGTGTGTGTGTGTGTGTGTGTGTGTGTGTGTGTGTGTGTGTGTGTGTGTGTGTGTGTGTGTGTGTGTGTGTGTGTTAATGGGACATTAACCAGGACATTGTACTGTTGTAATCCCCTATGAGTGGGAGGATCCCTGACAGGACATGGTGACTGAGAACACAGCTCCATCAGTCAGCAGTTTTCTCAAAAACAGAAGTTGCAAGTGTCTCCAACAGTCAGAAACATTTCCTGAAGCGTCGACTGATGAGACAAACCAGCCAGCCAAGACACAGGCCACATTTTTGAGGGATGTGAAAACTCCATTTTGAATTTGTGGTGGAGAGCAGAGAGTGGGGACTTTAACTCCTTATGTTCAGCATTCAGAGTTGTGTTTGATGTATGATCAGTGTTACATTAACACTGTCAAAGTATAATTCCATAACTTACTTACAGATTTTGTGGATAACGTAATGATTAATACTCTGGTATCATTTTTCATCAAGGTTATTTTTAAGAGCATTAAATAATATATTCATATATCGGGGGTTTTTTTTTATCATCATCGCAATGGCAACTACTGCAATAAACATATTGTGAAGGACTGAGACCGTGCACTCTTTTTAGTGAGTTGAAAGAGTGTCAGTAGAAAATGTGTCACTTTTCTTTAGTTGGTGCTTTTGTGTTGAGTTCAATGTTCATTTTGTTTTTAATGAAAGAATGTGGGAAAGAATTTCCCTTCATTCAACAAGCAAGCACTATACTGAAAGAAGCAAAAAGGCAGAACTGAGAACACTTTAATAATTGTTTATTTATCGCAATAATTATTGTTATCGCGATAATCCACAACATTATCGGACTTTTTCATATTTTCCCCTTATCATGCAGCCCTAATAAATGTTTATACGTTTAGAATTCAGACACTCAAAATGTGAGAAAAGGAACTGCAGTGTAGAAAACATCTAAGAAGTGCATTCAGACCGAGCTAAATTCAAACTTAACACCTTGAACACACTCGTGCAAATAAAGGTGAAAATGCATCTTTTTGAGCTCTACATCTGCGCACGTCACTATAGTGTGAGCAGTACACATGAAGCTTTTAACACAGGTCACATTTCTCAAGTGATCTCAGGCATCTTACTGTTATGTGATCTAATTTAAGAACCCTGACTTGTTGGTGCACTTTGTTCTTGCTCCGTTAAGAATAACAAATGCTCCAGTAATGGTATAAAGACGCTTGGCAGCAACGGTAAAGCTGCTGGCTGAAGTGGCCTGTACATCCCAGTGGAACAGATGTACAGTATGTTTTTACAATGTTTCCATGTCATGAAAAGTTTCCAAGTGCATTTGCATTAACACGGCCATACGATGGTCATAAAACACCTTAAACAATCTCTTAGTGATAGGTGATCCATTACCTTCCTTCAGAGCTTTGTCCACATTGTGTGACACCACCACCCTCCTGCTCTGGCTTGACTCCTGAACTGGCACCAAAAAGCGAGCCTGAAAAACAACAAGAGTATCAGATTACATCTCTTCACATCACAGATGGAGACGACGGCACAAAATCAGGAAATATTGAGCAAAGAGAGGGAAGAGAAGATGGAGAGCTGTGTGTTTAATAAGCCTAAAATTCAATTAAAACAAACAAGGCAGGCAGACAACATGTGTCATAGCTTACACAACATGTCGACCAGACGAATGCTTGTGACGATACTCCTCCACTGTCAACATCAATAAGTCATCAGTGCACAGCAGCAGACGAGCGCAGCTGAAAGGCAGCCGCTGGGTTGTGGCTGCCTATTAAGGCAAGACACCAACCAGCTAGTTGCAAGGACACAATCTCTTTCCTAGCAGAATAAAATCACCCTATATCTGTGTGTGCATGTTTGTGTGTGTGTGTATAAGCATGTCTAAATCCAGCAGCATGCATGACTCCATCTCATCTATTATAGATCAACAGAGTGAGGATCCGGAGGAAGGGAGAGAAGATGATAGAGGAGAGAACTATGGGGAGGGGAGGGAAAGATGAGAGAGGAGAGAAAGATGGGGAGGGGAGGGAAAGAATTGAGGGGGAAAGGATGAAGCCTCGAGAGGAGCAAGAGAGGCCAGTTAGGAAAATGAAATGAAACATATCAAACTGTAGCTGTAACAGAAGTAAAGAATACATGCAGAAGTTTGGCAAATCATTTTAACATTTAATCAGTCGCAGCAATCGTGTTTGTTGTTAGTGGAAAGGTTATTTCGGCATCTTACTAGTGACAAGTCAAAATGTCACTAGTAAGAATAACGATTACAGATATCTTCAATTGAATTTCAACATCTTAAAAATGGATTGCGACATGTGGAAATATAATTTCCCATTTCAGATATCAACAATTGCATTTTGGATATGTAGCGTAAACTACCAATTCAGTTCAAATATGTACTTACATCATTGAAGATATCTACAATGACTCATGTCATATTGAATAGCATACATATGTCAAATGTTATCCTGACTAGTTATAAAGCAATTGTTGGTATCTCAAATATAATTTTTGCTAATTTACAATTGAATTACAGATATCTGAAATACAATCTTAGATATCTGTAATAACATTCTAACTAGTTACAATTCCAAGCAGACATATCAAATATTTAATTTTGATTATTAATTGTAGATATGATTAATTAACTTGCAACTAGTCAAAATTACATTATTGATATGTCGACTAAGAATTATAAAACGTGAAAATTGTAGATAATTGTAATTGAGTTAGAATAGAAGTCAATGGTAAAAGTTGACTTAATGTAATTAGATTACAGATATTTCCACCAGTAAGAATTTAGTTGCTGATATCAAGAATGATTATTTTGACTGGTGAGAAATGTATTACAAATATCTTAAAATTAGAATTGCTACCAGTCAAAATGACATTATGGATATGTTGACTTGGAATTCTAACTAGTCAAAAAGCATTTGTTGAGATCTACAATTGCTGTTACCGCTTTTGAATTTGTCAGTTTTTCTCCATCAATGGATTCCAGCAGTTGGTTATAATTCATAATCTGATGCTAATGTCTATCATAGGGGGCTGTTAGAGAGAGTGTGTTGCCAACAGTGTACTGTATGTGATGAATGAGTTTAAATGACCAGTGTCTTACCATAAGCTTGTTGAAGAACTCCAGCCGTAGTGCTGACTGCCTTCTGTTTCTGTCAAAGCAGCTGACTTTGAGAGGACTCTTCCTGACCAGCAGAACAAAGCTCCCAGCCAGGAAACACAGTATGGCGAAGGACACATAGATGAACAACTTCAAGAAGAATGAGGTCAGAGTCAGGCCTCCCCAGGCCAGCTGAAACACTACTGCTGCCACCACGCCCAGGCAGAAAGCCGGGACGAACCGGAAAGAGGAGCCGATAGAAGAAGAGGTGGAGGTGGCAGACATGGGCCCCTCTTCTTCTCCTCCTCCGGTACTGCTACTCTCTCCAGCCAGTGGTGTAGTGGTAGTTGAGGGGGTGGGCATACTGCGACCCCACCATCCATATATGTGTCACTACTAGTGAGGCTGAAAAGTTGGTCAGCGAGTCTATACGCCAAGTCAGAGAGGTAGGTATACTGTGTACACTCGTGTTCACCCTCGACTACAACACTGTCTTCAAGACGCGGCATCCCCGCTCTGACATCTCCTCTCCGACCCACAGCTTTATGTTTTCCACGCTCCTAGCATCGGCCAGCCCGGCGGCCACAGGCACCGAGCTCCGTCAGTGTAGTCATCCACAACACAATGCTCCGGGCAACAGAAAAGGACACCAGGCTCGTCTTGGAATAAGCGACAGGAGCCACCAGAAAACAGACGGAGAGAGACCCGGGGTGATGGGTTAGATGTAGCAACACCCTCCGTCACCTTGGAGACAAATAGGTGGAAGGTAGCTTAGTGACTGTGGCTAACCAACTGGGCTAGCAGTAAGCTCAATTAAGCAGGCAAAATAAGTAACTGTAATCTGCTTTACAATTTAAAAAAATACATAAAATACTACCAAGAGCCAGCAAATAATCTCGAACTACTGTACGGGTTGACTACTAAACCAAATGCAATATCGACAGCTAGCTAACTAGCTTACTTGCTAAGTAACCAATTCAATATCAGCTAATGTTAGCTTACTTACCTATCGTTAAAAAAGGTGTGCGACAACAACACTACATTCTTGCTTTCCTCTCTGTAAAATATTGTATCGGAGGCGTTACAATGGCGAAAAATATTATGAACGCAACGAGAAAATGTGTAAGGTACCAAAACCCCAACACATAAAAACAAGCAACTGTTATTTTCCTCGAGCTCCAGCTGACTAACAAGCTCTCTGAATGTGAAAGGTTGTCAGCCAATCAGCGCTTGTGTTAACCACTGATGTTGCGCCTGTTTTATGGATCAAGACAGCCCGAGTGGACGGGCGGGGGGATTGATTGAAGGATTGCTGTGAAGCATTGGGGAAAATACTGCCAACTGGGCAGCTATGGATAATATCAAGCGTACAACGAGATAAAGGATCATCATGCCTCATTTCTCTGATTTTTCTTTCAGATATTGGCTTAAATTGCTGTCTGATATTATAAAAAACGTTTTTCAGTTTTGAGGTAAAAAGACATCATGAAGTGTAAATACAAAATATTGTTTTTTCAGTAACGAGTAAGTTATATGTCAGGCATATTCACCTCTGATCATTTCAAACATACTGTACAGTATTACTCTGGAAATCTACTTAATATTATTTCTTGTTATCCTTATCTCGATGTTGTAGAACAAATTAATCATTCAAGTAATAGTTCAATCGTGTCACAGGATAATTGTAATATTTAATCATTTACTAATTTACAAATTGACACAAAAGATTAGGCCATATTTAATCAAAACACCTGTTTACTCTTCAACCAGCCAGAGAGTAATAACACCATTTTAATCTACGGATTTATAATCAAATAAATTAATGGATAAAACAATATGACATAAAAATTTGGATTTTTGGTTTATTAACATGCAACATGCAAAACAAATAGTCCATATCTTTACATTATAACTAAGAGGCTTATGTAAGTATTGCCAGTTGGCATGAGACATTTTCTTTGTGGAATAAATCACCCCTTCGTGATATGTGAGAAATGGAAATGCCACTCAAACATTGTTTATGATATAACGATGCTCTGCTCTACATTTAGCAGATTTTGTACTCTTCAAATCCTAAATGATTTGAGCATTATATCTAAGCTTTTAGAAATGGTAGCACATGATCAGTAATACATAAAATGTGCAAAAGGTTATGATTAATGGTAAGGTATAGTTATCCTTGACTGTGAAATATTCACAATTGGCCAGGTCTTAAAGGTGGTTATTCAAGAATATGAAATAATTCAATGGACAAGAGGAAGTGTTTCCATGTTTTATTCTCTGAAATATGGTTATAATGCAAATGAAACAGAAATATAGCTGGATGTATGTTCACAATTGGAGTTTTTAATAATAACTTGTAAGTGTGATATAAAGAGAGAGAGTATACTGAAACCCTAAAACAAATCCTTTATATTTGTGATTTATTTTTTCACTTGATGACACTTTATTGTTGTCTACCCTTCTTTGTTTTCATTCATGTAATATTATTCCTCTTTTTTTTCAATTGTTTGTGATACATAGACAATTCATGTTCATCTTTATAACACTTGGACAAACTCCCAGTGCTGACGTCAGCTGCTCCTTGTATCATATAGTAGTGTATAAAAGAACACTTCCAGTGCTTGTTACAGACATTTTCAATGGCATGATAATGGCTCCTTTCACTGCCTTCAGTCCAATCTTTCTGCCTGAGTCTGGCACACACTGACGTCAAAATTCCTTTTTCTCCACCAAACCAGACAGCTGTGAGTGCAAGTTACTTCCTCTTACAACATTCATGTCTCTAAAACAGGCAAACGGTTTCACAAGTCCTTTATGTTGTTATATAACTACTAACGTCTATAAAGATTTGATTATATTGTTAGCGTTCAGTTTAATTTAAAACCACTTCAGACTTTTGGGTAATTTAATCTTTAGTTAATCTTGGCTACATTTACTCTTTTTAGTTACTAATACTCCAAATACAATCCGCTAGAACAGGAAGCATATTTGTTAACAGGTGTCAGTGGGGTTGATTTGTGCTTAGAGTGTGAACAAGTCCCCATGGGATTTGAAAGGTTTGTTGAGCTTTTTCTACCAAAAATAGTCACGCCAAGAAGACTTGATGACGCCTTGTGTCTGATCTACAAAGGTGGTCTGCGAAGAACAGCATTGGGGTCATCAATGGGATCAATTTTGAAGTCGATGGGTCGCAGCTTCATGACGCTGGTCTTCAGGGAGTACCACCATCCTCTCCAAGTGTACCAAACTACACCGTCATCTGTCAACGCATTGTAGTGCCCATTGGGATAGTACATACCATTAAGATGGGCTGAGTGACACCTGGATAGAATGCAGAGGAAATCATTATTTTTTACTGTATTGAATGACTGTGATGGTGTTTTGACATCAAACGCGAATGACGCAAATAAATCTGTGACATTTGTGTTTTCACACTTCAACTTGTGCGCAAGAAATGTGCGTGACACTGCAAAAGCCTATCAGCGTTGAGATTCTCCTGACGTTGTTGAATCAGAAATGGAGGAAAAAACTATTGTAGCCATCTGTGAGCACCCAGACCTCTACAATAGTATCTCATATTTGTGCAGAGACTGGACGAAAAAGGACTTTGTTTGGAGAAAAGTTAGTGAGGAAGTTTGATTACCTTATTAGCCCAAGTTATCACAACCGTTGACTTTCCTGCCATACTTGTCTGGCTTACTAGCAATTAAGATTCAACAGATCATGTTTACTTATGTTTTCATAGTGATGTAAAGAAATGGCTGAAAGAAAAGTGGTTGGTATTTACATGGAGGTACGCCCCTCCTCCTCTCAAATGTACCCGCAGTCAAACCTGCATGAGTAATGCGAGGCTAAACTTTGCTTTGCGTTTGATGTGAACACAGCATTTGCATCTTGCTGCATATGGATGCAAATATCACAAAACCCGTACTTGTTGAACCACCAGCCTCCTTTGTCTTCCTGTGCGCAGCTTCCATTGTAGTTGTCATTGTCCTGGTCGTAGGTGCTGAATTTGATGCCCTGGTGACCGGCCCACACTGACACACCAACCTGATAACTTCCAGACAGAGCATCTCCAGCTGTACCTACATAGGTTCCAAAGGCCAGTCGGTAGTGATTCTGCAGAGAGATATGAGAGCTGGTCAACTCGCTAAATAATTAAAGGAATAGTTAAACATTTTGGAAAATACACTTATTTGCTTTCTTGCACCTGCTTCAAATGTTATCAGCCAGATAAATGTTGTTGGGTGACGACCTCTATTTGCTGTAGTAATTATGACAGGAGCAAAGGAGTGCAACAAAGTCAGAGTGGAGGGATGGGTCGAACAAACCAGACTTTTATTCTGTGTGTTTTGTCACATGTGAAACCAAAAGTCATGTTGATGTATTTTAACTTAATGTACTTAACTTACATACGTAACTTAGGTTACGCAACAAACATACTTATTTTAATGCAAACCATTTTCCTAACCCTAACCAAGTAGCTTTGTTTTCATTCACAACACGTGCTGGTATGTGCAGTTTTTTCCTGTCTGAAGCATTAGTGATAATGCCCATTAAGTACCTTGCTCAGGGGCACATTGGTGGCAGCCTGGTATTGAGCTCACAACCCTCTGGTGTTGTATTTGGAAGCTGTACCACTAGACACTAGGCCATCACCACCCAGCCATTTAACTTTGGACAGAGTCAGCCTCGTTGCTTCCTTCTGTTTCCAGTTTTTGTGTTAAGCTAAGCTAACCGGCTGTTGGCTGTAGCTTTATTTTTGTGTAGCCTTAAAGTGTAGACATGAAACTAGCATCAATCTTTGCATTTAACTCTTGTCAAGAAAGCAAATCATTTCCTAGAATATTGACAATTCCTTTAAGCCTTTACATAAGGGAGAAACTGCCTTATTTAAACACTTGAAAACAAGATGATTAGATGTGGCAAGTAGTTACTATACCTGATATTCATGGTTACTTTCCTCAGCATGATCAAATACTTGTATGTTTTTACCCCAAAAAGTATTATTATTATTGCTGTTGTTATTATTGTTATTATTATTATTAGCATTGCTGTTGTTATTATTGTTATTATTGTTATTGTTGTTATTGTTGTTATTATTAATCAACATTTTGTCTACATTTAGGGCTCAGTCAGCATCAACACCTTTTCATCGGCCACTTGGAAGTTCTTGTACTCGGCATAGCGCTGGTTACCATCAAAGTCTCCCAGTTTAATCCTCAGTGAATAATTCCCTGTAACAGACAAACAATGAAAGCCTTCTGAAGATAACATTATAAAACCAACATCCTACCAACATAAGAAGAATGATTGTTTTGTTTTTTTTGCTTTAAATTACAACATTTTGAAAATGTTTTTTAGAAGTGGTATTGACCTTGTGTAGTGATGTAATGCAGGTTGTCATTTCCGAGCCAAAACTCTGCATCCATGTCCCCAAAACCATCTTTATACTCTGCCCAGGACCTGATAGATAGAGAGATGAATGAATAGACACACGGACAGATAGACAGATGAGAGAGAGAGAGAGAGAGAGAGAGAGAGAGAGAGAGAGAGAGAGAGAGAGAGAGAGAGAGAGAGAGAGAGAGAGAGAGAGAGAGAGAGAGAGAGAGAGAGAGAGAGAGATGGATGGATGGATGGATAGATAGATAGGATCATATAATTCATTATTGTACATTAATAGATATCAGATGTCACAGGCACACCTGTTAAACTTCTCTGTTCCATTGATCCGTCTCTGAATGACAGTCCAACCACCTCCATCACTCATATCGCAGTAGACTCTGACTGGGAAAGGGCTGCCGTGGGGATTGATGGTGTAGAAACCACTGGATTTGGAGCCAGAAGTGAAGAGCTGGGAGCAGTCTGACACACACACACACACACACACACACACACACACACACACACACACACACACACACACACACTCTGTAATAACCTGGTTCCTGTTTTGGCAATATGAGACCTGAAACAAGATATTTTAAGCTTTCAAATGTTGTTTTCCTATTCTGAGGCCAGTGGCCCTGACCTGTGTACTGGGTGTCCTGGCTCTGGTCGGGTCTGGAATTGTTCTTTTTGCCAGGTTGGTTCAGCCCTTGTAATCTGTGTAGGAGGAGCTCTTGTTTCTGAAGCTGGCCCTTCAGAAGCTTCTCCTGTTCCTGCAGACGAGCCACCTCCTCACTGCAACTGTCTGACGCCTACACAAACATTTGTATCACTTTGTTTCAGAAGGTCTTCACTTATATTCATTCCCTAACACTGAGGAAAACAGAATATTTCTTCTACCTTTATTGGTTTCAATCAATCATAATTTGATCTGTAATATACTCGTACTTTTTCCAAGGAAAGTGGATCCCCTCACATATTTGAAATGGAAAATATTTCAAAATTTGGATTCTGGAGTGTAAACACTTCACTTGCGGTTTTATGGGGGTTATGCACGTGGACCGGGCATCAAACAGACAGGTCTGTGTGATGTCCGATTGTGTCCATGTCCAAAATGGGCATGTTGATGATGTTTTTATCATGGCTGGCGGGCATTTGGAAGAAAAAAAACATCCAAGGGTGAAAAGTATAATTTACATGAAGACGCCAACGAATATGTCTGACTGGAGAGACAAAGAGATTCAAAAACTTCTGTCTGAACAGGCCAACGGAGAAATCATCAGACACATACAAGGAACGGCAAGAGACTTTGTTGTTTACTCCGTGTCATTTCCCGCCTCCTGTAGGCCTACGCTCTATCGGGCGCCACCCCTCGCCTAAACCAACGGAGTATTTACAGTGAGTGAGACGGTCCTGTTCATATGATAAAACGGCTTTAGTTACCTTCGGAAAAAGACAGGCTATCTGTTTCCCCCTGTTTCCAGTCTCTATGCTAAGCTAAACTAACCGGCTGCTGGCTCTAGCTTCATATGTACAGTTTTGTCAAATGTTGTGCTAGCAAGAAAGCCAATAAGCGTAGGCCTATAGTATTTCCCAAAATGTTAAGCTTTTCCTCTGAAGAGACAATAACCAGTAAAGTTTTTAAATATTTGCAATGTGAATACAAGAACACCTGGACAAACACAAATAAATCACACCTACCATTTCAAGATATGGTTAACTATCCCTATCGCTTGTAAAAACAAGGCAAATATCTCAATAGAAAATGAGCTTGGACATTAGGTAGTGTGAAAAGTAACACCATTCCATGTATCACTTTCACTGGAATTAGTTCAGCAACTTTGAAAAGACTAAATTCATAAAGGAAGTAGAGTAAAGTAAATTAATTCATGTATCTCTAAACCACCTCTTTCGAAATGAACTCAAAGTGCTGATTAGACCATCATATACACAATGTTTTTATGTAGTCAACAACAACAACAGTGACAGATACACGATATTATAAATATATAATGTGAACACTTAAGCACACAAAAAATTATGTTACGAAAATCTGTGGCTTTGAATCGAAATATTTCTGAATTAAGTGTAAATCAACAAAGCAGCCTGACTGATGTTTGCTGAGTACTTACAAAGAGACACTGAGAGAAGGCTGCAACGACCATCAGTGCTGTGAGCAGCAGCGAGCCTGCCATCCTCCTCTTGCTCCGATAACACAAAACTAAAAGATGAGTAGTCAAGATGGAGGTAGACTTCAGTAGAGTTCAGTTGAATCCAGAGCATGTTAGATTTTCTTTTTTTTTAAATGTTCCCCACACACCTGTGTCCGTGGAGAAAGAGAAACGGGTGAAATGCCTGATTCTCTACAGTCATAAACTATACAACATATGCAGGGAGTGTCAAGAACAGATGCACAAAAAGAAGAGCTAGTTTCGGGGAAAATCTTTTTTTCTCTTATGTAATAGAATACAAATAACAGAGGTGTGGCATTGTTATATGAACAGATTGTGAAATTGTGAATATTCCTCTACACACATATGCTCAGATCGGGGGAAACAAGTCCTCAGCTGCTGCTCAACATACCCAATACTCTCTCCCTTTGTCTGTGATCTGCCATCTGTCCTCTCTTTTTCGCATTACTCTCTTCTGTTCTCTTCCTGCCAGCTCTTTGGTTTCATTGCTCCTTCATGGCTAATTATCTGAGTGTCATCAAAAGACTCGAGTAGTCATTTTGTGCATCATTGTACCATTTCAAATAAACGTTGCGAGCAGCTAAATGCCAGTGAAGGTCAGCTCTGAACAACGCATCTCAGCGGATCACAAAGGAATTTAGGACTGAGAGAGACTGAGATATGTTCTCTGTTAAAGAAAAGGAGAAAGGTTTTATTAACCAGAGACGGTCTAGCTGTTTCCATACTTTGTGCTATGATAAGATCAGCAGGTGCTGCCAGTAGCTTTACAGTTACTGTACATACAGTAGTGTTAATCTCATAATCTAAGGCAAGCAATGTTTTACTATTCCTTAAGGAACATATAAAAAGTATCATTGGCTTTAATAGTTCATCCAAATGTGTTGTTTCAATGGATGAATTACTGAACTGCCCCGGCCTACAGTGCACAGGCCCAGGGTCCCAAAGTGTCAGGGGCCCCCTGGCTTTCACCTATAAAATGTCACATGTCACCAAGAAGAGAGAGACTCAAAGTGAACACAAAGAAACATAAAAACACTACAAAGAGGCAAAAACAACTACAAAGGGATGCAAAACAGCTGCAAAGGGATGCAAATACACAAAAAACAGCAAAAAAGAGTGTAAACAACCATAACGTTTGAGTGTCTTGCTGCGATGCAGGAGAGGTAGTGGGGCCTTTAGCATGTCTGTGTACAGAGGCCCATTGTCTCACAATCTGCCCACGGCCAGGATAACATTCAAATAATCAATAAAGACAAGAATCCAGCAAACATGATCATTATGAAATCCTGACTCTATTAGGAAAAAACAAAACCAGTTGGTGTTAAAGTTTTTTATTCGCCATAAATGACTGAAGTTAATATTTCCCTCTGCCTTCATCAGCCACCAGAAGGTGGCACTATGTTTCATACACAGCCAAATGACAGACCTGAGTTGATGAGGCAATGAGTTCAAATATTTTATTCCACAAATAAAAATACATTCAATGGGAACATTTATCAATACTTTGTGAATTATTATGAATAATAATATTATTCATAATAATAATAACAAAATATGAATTGCATATATATAAATATATATATATATATATAAACTATTCTGATATTGTAAATTAAGCAAAACCATAAAACAATCAGTCCTCAGACATTATTGTGTTCACACTGTCATCAATACGACTGGCGAGCATCCTTTTGTGTGCTGGTGGTGCAATCCTCTCCTAAGGTTGTTGTTGCACTGTTTAACGATCCTACACACACACACACACACACACACACACACACACACACACACACACACACACACACACACACAATCCATTAAGACGTGTGAAAGCTTCAAAACTCACAAGTGCATATTTTATGTTGTAGAATCTGTGAAGCTTGTGATCAGATCTAATTTCAGGCATCTAACCAAAAACCCATTGACTTCGATACGAGGGAACCGGAAGTTCAGAAGTTTGTGGCTTTGCGTGACATGCTTAACTTATGTTGCGTACGTTGCGTGTCACGTAACGTACTTAACTTATGTTACGTATTCAGTTTTGCATTTGGCATTCATTCATCTTTTGGAAATAAATTTCCGTGTTCAGAGGAAACAACTAGGTTATGATTAGGCAACAAAACTTCTTGGAAAAGATCATTCCGTTTTTAAAATAAGTAGGTTTGTTACGTACTTAAATAGGCTCTACGTTACATACCTAACATAAATGAAGTAAGTTACCTAACACGTAATGTACGCAATGTAAGTTAAGCATGTCAAAGCCACGAAACTTAACTTACGTACGTGTAAGTTAACGCGTTCAGTCATTATCATCTTCTCATTGAATCTCACCTTCAGGTCTAAGTCACACTTCCTCTGGTTACCATGAGTGTCTCTCCTCCTTGTTCCGACTCTGTCAGCTGTTCCTACTCAGAGAAGAAAATACATTACTACTACCACCTGGAGTACAACTACTGATGTAGCACCTCTCTGGTACTTGAAATAATGCAAAATAAATAAACATTACCTTTGATATCCACTGTCTCTGTCTGCTGTGAGAACTCAGGATCATCTGGTTGAGAATCATCCGACTTCTTATAGTAATACGGTTGATCAGGGGGCCCAAATCTCTACATGCAAACACACACATGATGTGACTTCTTGTACTGTAGCTGCTCTCTTTGTCTTGGTCCAAACCACAGTCAACACTTCATATAGTTCTAATGCTGGACAATGCGACATGTTCTCACTCCCAACTCCTCACATAAGCGTCACTTGTTTAACACACTGGGTACGACCTTGAGTGTTATTTTTTAACGTGCATGGTATTCCCATAGACTTCATCATGTAGTTAACGTTTAGTTACATCTTACGTTACTACTTAGTTCGGCTTAGAGAAGGATAATGGTTTGTGTTCAAATCTTTATGTTTGTTACGTTGTAAGTCAAGTACGTTGCGTAAGTTAACTTACATTCCTCCTTTACTCCCGTCATAATTACTACGGCCACCAGAGGCAGCCCTGCACGTCCAAAATGACACTAGAGGGGTACGTGGATCGTCATATTTTCACATGTAGGGCCACTGACCAAACTGCCACATTTGACGCATTGGAAAATAACGCACACAAATCAACACACACATGTACATAAACAGGCATAGTCTACCTTGTCAGGCCACATGAAGCTGATGAAGAGAATGGCAGGAAGTCCAACAGTGAAGACATAGACACCCCAGAGCCAGGGACGCTGGTTGGTAGCCAATAGAAGGCTCTCTATGATACCCGGCTAGAATACACATATACAGAGACTGTATGCCTGTTGTATGAAAATATCTACAGTATAATAGAGCAGTTGTACACATAAACATTCTAAATATGTCACAGTTTATTTCCTGTTGCAATGTATGTGAATGGCATCAGCTGACAGGAATTTAGCCATGGACTGGAGCTGTTGCCTAGCAATGACACGGTCTATATCCAACTACTGTATGTGATCATGTATAATTGTTAACAGGCAATGTGTGTGTTATGTCTTATTGCCGTTTATAGCAATAAAGATTTTTTAAAAGAGAACACAGCTCTCTTTTCCTAACAGTGATCAACAGACATTCATTCAAAATGAAAATTACAATAAACCTACCTGTGCTGCAGCAGACACAGGTGTCACACCGGCTACCAGCATCATGCACAGCAACACCAAGCTGATCTCCATGTCTGAAACAAACACTTACATGCAGCCACATTCATACACAAAGATATATCCACACACACATCGTAACAGTCAATATACTGCACGTGCACACATGCACACAATATATGAAGCACAGACTCTTAATGAGGAGCGGGGAAAAAACACGTTTCCTTTGTCTTTCTAGATCTATTATATGGCTACAAAGATCAGACTGGGACGGAAAGATAAAGAGCACAAACTGAGAGAAAGAAGATGATAAACACTCTGAAAAGGGGAAATAAAACTAGATGGAAGGAAATAAACATGCACCAGGGGAACAGAGTGGGACAAAGCACAAAGACGATTAAAAAAAGAAAGAGAAAGAAGTGAGAGTACAAATAAGAGAAGCAAGATGAAGCTTCAGAGGATCAAACAGTTTGTTTCTACCTTTTTAACACTGATTTCTCACACTTTCCACGCGTTCTTTAAAAGTCACTTCCTGAAATCTTGCAGTCATGTGATGTTGGACTTTGGTCCCAAGCATGCAGTGGCCACATTAGAGGTGGACAACTCACACACACACACACACACACACACACACACACACACACACACACACACACAACAATAAATGGTCAGTGTAAGGGTTGTATTTAACAGTATTTTAATAGTAAAGTGGATATATAATGAATAAAATGAATGACTGCTTTTACAAAGAGAGACAGAAACAGATTTAAAGTGAGAAGAGAAAAGAAAAGGTTTCTATTTTTTAGCATGTGCGAAGTCCACTTTGCTGAAGACTAATAGTACTGCTTGTGTTATCTCATCTTTCGTCTGCATTCATTAAGCATATAAGACATTTAATCATCAGTAATCAGTGCTCTGACCAACATAAAAATATAATCCCTCTACACTTTTATTTTCAATTGGAGAAAGAAAGAAAGAGAACAGCTTCAAAAAATGTACAAATAACCAAGAAAATAACAAAAAATGTTTTTAAAGAAGTTGAAATGTATATGTATGTATGTATATGTATGAGCACTTCTTTATTCAGGTAGCATTAGACGCTCCGACAAATAGATAAATCCACTGGACTTATGTGAAGTTTAAGATGCTTTGATGCATCTCAGTGCAATATTTAGTTCTAATAGCAGGAAGCAAGCGTTCATAGTGATGTTTCGCCCCCTAGTGGAAAAATACCTAATTGAAGACACATGTCAAGTGGATAGTTATCTTTAACCAATAATGTTCCATAGTAGTGTATTGGTTAAGATCTGTGTTAACCATTAAAGAGTTATTGTTTTTTATTACATTCTAAATTGTGTGTCTGCAACCTTTGAATGTATTTGTTGTTTTAAATGTTAAAAGTAATTTACGCTGCATTTAAGTTGATACACAAATGTGCTATACACATAAAGTTTATTAGTATTATAATAAAACAGTACACGGTTATGTTCTCATTCTCCTTTAAAAACTCGGTAAAATTGTAAACTAGTAACAAACTAGTAAACAAACATGACAAAACCTATTTTACACATAATTGTGTCAAATAATCAAATAATGGTCAGTTAAACAAAATGAGGGTTTACAATTTTATTATTTAGTTGTATTTAAATTTTTACTAATAAACAAAGTAACAATAACAAATTTCATAGTATGTCTATTCATAGCCGGATGTTGATTTCACTGCGCACACCGTCACCACCAAAAACACTTTCGTTGCCGTCTGACAGGAACCCGCTGCCTGTGACCACTGTGGTGACGTTGTGTTCGAGGGTGGTGATTCGCTGTTTCAGTCGAAGCTGGGAAGAGTTGAACTCACTCTGCAGACGGGCCAAACACGTCTAAAAACAAGGTTATCATTAGTTATTAACATTATTGTAATGGCTGTTTGGAACATAGCTACAGTAACAACAGCAGAGTAGTAGTGGACTACACCTGTAGCCGGTCCAGACTGGTTTCTAGCCTCTCCACCTTCTCCTCAAGCTCCTCCCCTGCAGACACATTTACTTCCTCAAGAAGCCCCTCCTTCTGCAGGATGTCCCGCCCCCTCTTCTCCAGCTGGGCCCTGGCGTGGGGGAACTCCAGAAGCGCTTCCATCAGGTCTTGTTTGGAAAGGCAGAACAGGTCAGAGTATCCCAGACTGCGAATGTTAGCCGTACGTCGGTTCCCCATCTTGCTGCCACTGATGTTCAGGATGCTGATTTCTCCAAAGCAGCTTCCAGATGTCAGAACAGCAAACTGGGTGGCTCCATCCTCCCCCACCACTGCCAGCTGGCCATCTTTAATTATGTACATCTCCTTACCCACATCTCCCTTTAATAAATAAAAAAAGACAGAGAATATGAATAGTCATTTTTAACAGCATTACTGTCCTTTCAACAAAAAGGCAAAAGACTATAAAATAGCCTAGTAGCCTACTGTTACTACTAGGTCTACACCTAGCACTACTGTATGCATAGCACTAGTAGTAATGTAGACTATAAACACCAGTAAATGCAAAGTTATCAATTAGAAAACTGCCTTGGAGGGTAACCTGTGAAGTTTTGACCACTAGCGGTGCTATTTTTACAAATGGGTCCATGTTTTGGATGCAAGCAGCAACCTCCGGGTATCAACAGTGAAGCCAAGTGCTTTAAACTTACATGATTTATAATGGCCAGCAGGATGCGACTCCACTGGTTGCAAAAACATGTCTGATTGAATAGAAGTCTAAGAGAAAATTACCATACTTGTCACTTAATTTATTGCCTCATTAAACATTTTCCTGATGATTTTATGGTCTTGATTGCTAGTTTCAAGTCTTCTTCAATACAGCATGCTGTTCATTTAGTCAATTATGGTCCCATTTAGAATCAAATAGACCATAGCTATAACTGTCTTGTGATTCAGAAGTTGCTACCACAGTGTAGTCTGGTTTTAGAATTTGATCCTTTTACAGCGTGTTATCAATTCATGAAAGTTGATTGTAATGTTTTGGTTGTCTAAAGATGTCTTGTTTAGTGTTCGGTTGTACTACGATTCCACCCTCTTGTGTAACTTATGGAATGGCGACGGCCAAAATGCCAAACTAGGGGCCTTTAAAATGACAGTCCATAAAACAATAGGTGACGTCACAGTGGTTATTTGACATACATTTATTTTATATAGTCTATAGTTGCAGTGTACATGCAGTATTGGCACCAAGTACGAAGCAAGAGAAAGTATTTTGGTGTGTGACTAGCTTTTATTAGAATTTGCTGTGTTTGGACTAAGTGGCAACCCTCAGGGCAGAGCAGTGAAGCCTTTGCAGAAGTGTCGCTTGAGGCTGTCTCCAAAAGGGAGTCAATCTCCATAGACCCCCATGTTAAAATACCCAACTTTACAGCAGAAATATATGGTCTCTATAGCAAATTTTCCCATGACAACTGTACGAAGGTGATATTTTCTATAGTCTATAGTTTTGACACGCCATTTATATTTTAATGCATGCAATACAGTACTACAGCAGTAGAGATTGATAATATGTCCTCCAACAGTAGCAGTAAGTGAATACTTACCTTTCTACAGATGTAGTCTCCAGGACTGAAAACCTGCGGTCGAAGTTTTAATACCAATTCTACAAGGAGGCCTGCCTCACAGTCCTGGAAAATACGCACCTATGTCCACAAACACACACACACAAATACACCATAATAAGGTTTGAGTACGTTGCAAATGATGATGGTAAAAAAAAGAGAAAAATAATAAATGAAATAGAGGCTAAATAGAATTGGGTCACATTTTCTAAGTGTCTTTACCTTCTTCAGCGTGTCCAGGTGAACGTTAATAGCAATCTCTGCTCTCAGTTTATTGGGCAGGCTCCTCAGCACTTCCTGTTCGTCTATTGTCTTCTGATTGGTCCAGAGGTAATCAAACCAGCGGATGACGCGCTGCTCTAGCACTTTGCTTACATGCCTGAATTGCATGTAGTGTTTCAGGGTATCTACGCGACTCTGAAAGGTTGCTCTCGTGGCATTCATATTGGAGATCATGGCTCCAACATTACCCACAATGGAGGCAAATATCAGAACACCAACCTAGGACAGAAATACCAGTATTAGCTGTTTTGATAGACTGGAACAACTGGGATCCACAGAGTTAAAGGCTGTTATGGATCATTCAAGGTAAGATGATATCAGCTAAGGTTAAACCTTTGCTATGGACTTACTAGAAAGTCAAATATCAGGAACAAATATTCCTCATCTCTAACAGGAGGAGGTGTCTCTCCAATGGTGGTCAGTGTCAGAGTGGACCAGTACAGACAGTATATGTAACTTCTGGTCAGGGAGCCAAACTCAGGATCTGATGCATTGGGATAAACCCAAGAATCAGAGCCCAATCCGAGGACCTTGGAGAAACTGTAGAATCCACAGGCGTTCCAGTGGATGATCACCAGGATGTACAGAACCAGCTTACAAATTCGGAAAGCATTGGGGTAGCCCGTTCGTGTCTCTGTACGTTCAAACCACTCAAACAGACGTGGCAGACGCAGTAGCCGGTTGAATCGAAGAAGAGGAGTGTAGCTCATTCCAACGGCCAGGTACAGGAGGTCAGTCGGAAGGATGGAGACAATGTCAAGTTTACACTGCAACGTTCGAATGTAGGATTCTCTCAGACGCCGCATGTCTTTCACCATCAAGCCTTGATCCAAGAAACCTTCAAATAAAAAGGAATGAATGTAGGTATTAGTTAGAACCAAGATCCCGGACAAAGTTTCTTATCAAACATTTTCATGATGCACTGGTTTTTTCAGTACCTGTGTGGAGACGAATGGCTATATCCAGTATATAGACTCCATCACAGATGTAGTCCAGTATCAGCCACATCAACACATTCCTCATCTGAAGCTCATCGAAACAGGCCCTACAGAAACGCATACACTGAGACATTAGCAAAATGCTCCACTATGTTCAACAGCTTGTCACTAACGTTGTCTGTTTGCCGTTTGGTGCTGGGCAGGCAATGTACGGTGGGTTTATCAGAACCTTTTTTCCTGAACACATCTAGGTGGTGCTGCTGGAAATTATGCTGATAAGACTGGTAAGATTGAACTGAAACAGCAAAGTTGCAAGTTAAAAAAACAAAACAATGAAGGAATGAAGGAAGCTAAAACGCTCTGTATAGATAAAGGGGGACAGCAGAGTCTGGGGATAATTACCTATGCCAAGGAGGGTTATGTTTTCAGTCAACTGATTTGATCTTTCCCCGATCTGAAACCCAGGTGGCCACACAAATCTCTGCTTGTCTGCTGACATCTCTCACTGGATGAACCTCGACAAGACCAAACTGCAACTGTTTACTCAACTCGAACTGCAAGGAATCTGGGTGTGACATTGGACGACCAACTGTCCTTTACTGACAATATCGCTGCAACAGCCCGCACCTGCAGATACACTCCTTACAACATCAGGAGGATACATCCCCTACTGACCCAGAAGGTGACACAGGTCCTAGTCCAGGCTCTTGTCATCTTGACTGGCAGGTATCTCAATCTGTCACTAGCTTCTTCTATATCAGTACTGCCTATACCTGCTCCAACCCCAAAGCCCAATTATTTTTATTTCTTGTACCTGAACTGGCAAAAACTGCCACCGGTAGACCCAATTTTATGATCATCCCTTCAGAATGCTATGGGTGACAACTACTACTACAAGCAGTAGCAATATTTCTAGTCAGTGGCATGCCTAAGAACTATAAAAAGTAGTACAAGGAGTAGCACTAGAACGGACAGATATGTTAGTCTTGTTGTATTGGCACAGTAATAGTTCCCAACCTGACAACCAGTAGGGTCCAGTTATAAAAAACCGCAGCACCAATCACTATCAGCCAGTGGTAGTATGCATCATCAGATGGTGATAAGACCTGGACATTACACTTCCTCCACCTGACAGAGAGGGGCAAAACAAAAGAAAGGCAGAGATGTATATGTAAATCTCAGATGATGTTTTAATGTTTACAGATTTTGTCAGTTTTTTAGTTTGTCTTACGTGCGCCTAGAGCGTCTGATTTCATGATCCATATCAGAGCCAGTTTGGTTGTGGCTGAACCTGCTCGGCGGAGCTTGTATGTCCGTGTCGGTGGGACCTCTGAAACGTTCCAAGAAGGAATCTGGTCGCTCGGTCTCGTCAGCCAAACTCTTCTGCGCCCATTCTCTCAGAGTCATCACCATACTAACTATCCTGAAGTCAGGGAGACAGACAAATGTAAAGTTTATAACAAAGTGCACCAATAATGAACTCTTTTCTAATATTTAAAATGGTCACGCACTGAAAATAAATAGATCTAAATACATCTTTTTTAATATTTAAAAAGGTGGGTTAGTTTATTTATCAGCTGTCATACCTGGACAGAGCACCTCGCCCATGCAAGGAATTCTGGGAATTAATATCTCTTCTTTCAATGGCCGCCATTCTCTGAAGCTCTGAGGAAGTGTCATCACACATCGATTGTGCTCTAAACACATAACCCCCCCCCCCAACACACATCACAAATACATACAAAGAATAATTCAGTGACAAGTATTCACACAAGAACAAAATAACATAACTCTCCTTTTAGCTCTGCTTTGGTCACCACCAAATCCTTAGAAAAATATGTGGCTCTTTGGCGACTAAATGCTAAGCTATGTTAATTAGCTAGAGGCTAATTTTGCCATTTGATGATGGGCAGATAGCGTAGAGGGAATTATTTGAGCTTAAAGCAACTTCCTGCTGCTGCTGGGTTTGATGAGAACTGTAAGGCTGAACGAAAACAATAAAATTGTGGGCCACAAAGTGAAAACATTGGGTTAAAAGAAATTGTAAAGCATTGAAATGTAGAGCTGAGGGGAACTGCACATTCGGGTGATATTTCGATAAGTTTGTCACTACCAGCAACATCTCTCAAGTTAAATCGTTTTTTACCATTACTAATATAAATATGGATTGATGGATCTCAGGGCTTCTGTAGATAAAGCTTTAATTCTCAGAAGATGTTTAGAATTTTACATAATTGCTAAATGACATGTATTTTCTCATAGCAGCAATAATATTATATTTCATACAATACATCAGTTTTCTGAAATGACAAGTATCCGTAGTTCTGAACAAGTCAGCTTACCCTACGTTTACAGATACCAGCAACATGCATACGATCATGAATATGTGTGTGTATGTATAGTGTGTGTACCTGCTGAGTGTGCTGTCAGCTCGGTCACTCTCCTCCTCTGTCCATGTTTTCACAGACAGCCTGTGTGAATCCTGCACTGGACCTGTCATACTGCACATAGCAAGACTCTATTCATTTTCATACGAACATACTTCAATCTTAAAGCACACACACTGTCGTAAAATACACTAATACAAATAATAAAATGCAAGCTACAACACACACTCACATTAATAAGGCTCACACAGACTGCCAAACACACACACACTACTCACTAACCAGCACACACACAAGCAATGATGGACCACAGTCAGAAAAGGAAGGTAATCCAGTACAAGGTCATCCCATATCAGGCATCACCAGGGAAACCGCATAGCATAGCAATAAGCTGTATAGTAGTTATGACAACAGATCATAAGAGGAAGAGACAGAAATATGTTTGAAGTCAACAAACCTGATAAATCTTCAGATATCCCAATGTTAGCTTCTCAATACCTCAGTTCAATTCACGTCTTTAGTTCAGCTGCATCCCATCTCTATCGATTTAGTTAGATTCACAAGACATTAATCACGAAGGACAGACAAATACTCATATGAAGGTGGGATTTGTGGATGGAGTGAACAAATGCAACTGATCAAAGGAAGGATCACATGGCTCTCGACAAAAGCATCCTTTAAATTGCAAATTGTGTGCGTGTTGCTTTTCACTAGCGAGCTCATCTAAATTCAATAACCTTGTTTGAAGTGGCCTCTGAACTACAAGTGTGTCTTTGTGTTTGCATATTCTCCTGATTACTGAAAGAGAAGTGGTTTTATGCACACACCTGCACACATGAAAAAAAGGACGGGAGTTGGGTAGAAGATGGTTGGATCTAGGAAGAAACAACCAGATCTTGGAAATATAAGATTAGATCTGTGTCTGGGTAGAAGAACATTGGATCTGGAGATAATAAGATATGTGTCTGGGTAGAAGAACATTGGATCTGGAGATAATAAGATATGTGTCTGGGTAGAAGAACATTGGATCTGGAGATAATAAGATATGTGTCTGGGTAGAAGAACATTGGATCTGGAGATAATAAGATATGTGTCTGGGTAGAAGAACACTGGATCTGAGGATAATAAGATATGTGTCTGGGTAGAAGAACATTGGATCTGGAGATAATAAGATATGTGTCTGGGTAGAAGAACATTGGATCTGGAGATAATAAGATATGTGTCTGGGTAGAAGAACATTGGATCTGGAGATAATAAGATATGTGTCTGGGTAGAAGAACATTGGATCTGAGGATAATAAGATATGTGTCTGGGTAGAAGAACACTGGATCTGAGGATAATAAGATATGTGTCTGGGTAGAAGAACACTGGATCTGAGGATAATAAGATATGTGTCTGGGTAGAAGAACATTGGATCTGGAGATAATAAGATATGTGTCTGGGTAGAAGAACACTGGATCTGGGGATAATAAGATCTGTGTCTGGGTAGAAGATTGAATGTCACACATGATTGGTGGATTTAGACCTAGGACACATCCATTAAGCTCAACAGCTTCCTCTCAACACTGAACTCAACTATCCATGCATCTATCATGATGTCATATCAACCACACTGTTGAGCAACAGCCTACATTGCCTTGTTAACACAACTGACCTGTCTATATTGCTGATCAGCACCAAATGGCTGAGTGAACATACAGTGCATCCGGAAATATTCATACCCCTTCATTTTTTCCACATTTTGTTATCTTACAGCCTTATTCCAAAATGGATTAAATTCATTTTTTAAAACAAATAAAATATAGTACATAAGTACATACATAAGAGTACATAAGTATTCACACCCTTTGCTGTGACACTTGAAATGAAGCTCAGGAGCATCCAATCTCCATTTATCATCGTTGAGATGTTCCTACACTTTGTTTGGAGTCCACCTGAGGTAAATTAAATTCATTGGACATGATTTGTAAAGACACACACCTTTATATGTAAGCTCCCACAGTTCACAATGTATTTTTGTGCAAAAACCAAAGCAGGAGGTCAAAGGAAGCCTGTGGAGCTCAGAGACAGGATTGTGTTGAGGCATAGAGCTGGGGAAGGCTACAAAACAATTTCTGCTGCATTAAAGGTTCCCAAGAACACAGTGGCCTCCATCATTCTGACATGGAAGAAGTTTGGAACAACTAAGACTCTTCGTTGAACTGGCTTCCCGTCCAAACTGAGCAATCGGGGAGAAGGGCCTTGGTAAAATGATCACTCTGACCGAGCTCCAGAGATCCTCTGTGGAGATGGGAGAACCTTACAGAAGGAAAACCATCACTACAGCACTCCATGGATCTGGGCTGTATGGCAGAGTGGCCAGACGGAATCCACTGCTCAGTGTAGAACACATGAAAGCCGCTTGGAGGACTCAGACTGTGAGAAACAAGATTCTCTGGTCTGATCAAACTAAGATTGAACTGTTTGGCCTCAATTCTAAACGTCACGTCTGGAGGAAACCATGTACTGCTCATCACCTGTGCAATACCATCCCAAAGGTGAAGCACGGTGGTGGCAGCATCATGCTGTGTTGTTTTTTTCAGTGGCAGGGACTGGGAGACTAGTCAGGGTCGACGGAAAGCTGAATGGAGCAAAGTACAGGGAGATCCTGAATGAAAAGCTGCTCCAGAGCGCTCTGGACCTCAGACTGGGCCGACGTTTCACCTTCCAACAGGACAACGATCCTAAGCATACGGCCAAAATAACTCAGGAGTGGCTTAGGGAGAACTCTGTGACTGTCTTAGAGTGGCCCAGCCAGAGCCCGGACTTGAACTCAACTGAACATCTCTACAGAGATCTGAAAATGGCCGTCCATCGGCAGTCCCCATCCAACCTGACAGAGTTTAAGACGATCTGCCAAAGGTGCTTCAACAAAGTATTGAGTAAAGGGTGTGAATACTTATGTACATGTGATATTTTAGTGTTTTATTTTTAATACATTTGCAAAACATTCTAAAAAACATTTTTCACTTTGTCATTATGCGGTATTGTGTGTAGAATGTTGAGAATTGGTATTTATTTAATCCATTTTGGAATTAGCCTGTAACATAATAAAATGTGGAAAAAGTGAAGCGGTGTGAATACTTTCCGGATGCACTGTAGTGGAGCATTTAGCAGCCAGATATTTCCCTCAATACATTTCAGATATCTGTTCATTTAGGTTTAAAGTTTTAAAGTATACTCTGCTATAATCACATAAAAAGTAAGCAAAAACAAAACTCTGAAAAGGTTCTGGAAACACATATACTCTTTTTCCCTCATTGAGAAATTCTGGACCTCTGCTTCCGCTAGGTTGACCAGTAAAAGAGCAGTGCACATCAAGATGGACAGCGTTTGAGGAAACATCGGAGAGAATTAGCCGCACATGTTGGAGCCTCTCAGTCCCAGACTCAGATGAGGACTCAGTTGTGCACCAAAATCGACGATTGGCAGACATATCAGAAAGGTCAGCCTGGTCTACCAAAAATTACGTTTCATACAACGGAACTGCATTTAAAACTGCGACCGTATTTCTGGAAATAATTGGTTTCCCTCGGAATGTAATTGACAATGCAGTTTTGTTGAATGGGAAAGTAATTTTGCAGGAGATTTTATGTTGTTTGTTAGCTTGTAACCAGCATTGTCTGACACAGCGTTAGTAGTTGTAAAACATACAAAATTATCTAGTGGGATTTTTGGAAGCTCCAGTGTCCGGTTTACATCCAAAAACTGTACACACTACCATGTTTGCTGTCAGAATTGTCAGGAGACTAATGCTAACTCTTGCTCTCGGTTTTGATAAGTTCACTCTTGTCATGATCTTGATTTCCGTGCGTGGCGCGGGGAGATTGCGTGCGAGTGCGTGGCGTGGTTTCTATGTAGTTCTCCCCTCTCCTTTCTTCCGCTCTGTAGGTGTGTGCGCACGTGTGTGGGTGTCAGCTGCGAATCCCCGCCCTTCGCAAAACAGAGCAAAGGAGAGAATGTGAATGCGCAAAGTAGACAATACAAACTGAAACGTGCACATAAATCAATAGATCAATAGCATATATATATATATATTTTTTGTAATTAATAAAAAATAAAATAAAAATTCAGGCAGGGCGCTGGGCTCCGTTGGCAGGAAGCAGCACAATGGTAGGGGAAACACTGCCTTTAGTAGAGGAATGTGAAAACAAATCTCAACTGCTGAATTGCAATCCTGTAATAATGAGGACTATTGTAAATGTGGTCTGTTGAAGAAACAGTAAAACATTTTGTGAAGGTTTCCTTCCACGAGTGAGATTGAGTCAGTGATTCAGGTATGAAGCTGAAGTCACGATGTAGTTAGCCTAGCTTAGCATAACCTCTGGAAGCAAGGAAGTACAGCAAGCTTAGCTCTAGGGAAAAAATATGTATGCAAGCAACTCTAAAGCTCAATAACAAACTGTATTTAATTTGTTGAGTACACAAAGAGAAATGATGGAAAGATGGTAAATAAGTATATTCTCAAAATATTGACCCATTTCTTATAAAACAATGAAATTTAGTTGTTGGATTGTGAAGTCTGGAGTGGGCCACCGCCACCAAACCTTTTATGCATAATTGAAGTGCAAACGTAATCACTTTATAGTTCTGTTCTGTTTTCATATTCATTCATTATATTCCAATTGAATTCCAGTCCATTAATTGATTATAATTAAATCATCCCAGAGTCAGCCAAAGGATTCCACATGGGACAGAAAACAATGTATGGAAAAATGCTTTTATTGAACATTATGGATCTGACTGTACACACTGAGTTTTGTAAGTATTGCTATCATGTAAAGCAAACAGAACAATAGTGGAATGTTAAAATTAGCAGCAACAAACCTGGAAAACCTTTAAACATATCCACATATTAAACTGCAGCATTAAGACAAAAAATATTACAGAACTAGAAACGTTTCAATCATGTCTGTTTAATCAGCAGAACAATCTGAATTCATGTTCCTTGACCTTGTTAATATGGATCAGTTGTATCAACTCATCAAATTCATATGTTCTGTATATGAACAGTATCCTGTAAGAATAGTAAAGTATTTGACTGGAGGTCCGATACTTCTCCGATACTTCTGATTTATTGAGTTTATTTGGAAGCAGTAGCAGCTTTGACATGTTAAAATTCAGATGTCCACAATTAAGAAAATAAACTTTGCTTTTATTTATAATATGGGAGCTGTAACTACTTATCACTTTTAGGTGTTTTTAAGGTTATCTTTTAGTTTTACATTAGGGGCCCGAAATATTTTTAGGTGCAAAAAAATGCTGTATTAACTATTAATATAGTATAGTATATCATTTCATATTGGATACATTAATATAATAAAGGATTTTTGATGGGGTTTCTGCATTAACAAATTTTGGGTCAATTAATTGATAAATGTATTGTATATTAATAGGTTTTTATTTGAATTAACTTAAACTTTTAAGGGGTAGAAAAACACTTTTACCATTAGCATGACATTTTTACCATGACTGACAAATTAAGACGCTTGTTATGATTCAAATTAAGGTATGGCATTAATGTCATTTGGTCTGTTTTTAAAGATAATCCAATAAAACTACCTACATTTAAGCTTTTAATGCCTTATTACATCAATCTATCTAATAATTGTCCCGTTAAAATCCCATTAAAAATACCTCTATTACATCAGTAAATGTGTAAATTGAAAGGTTTTATAATGTCAAGACATGAACTGCCTATTATCCTGCACAGCT